>NC_045961.1:41562246-41862246 GCF_010909765.2 Amblyraja radiata
TCCACATCTTTCTGTAATGGGGAGGCCAGAACTGCATTCAATGCTCCAAATGCGGCCTCACCAAAGTCCCATAGAGCTGCATCATGACTTCCTGACTCTTACATTCAATGCCCCTAGCAATGAAGGCAAGCATAACATACGCCTTCTTAATCACCCTATCTACTTGTGTTGCCTAATCTGATGTCCTTGCAGCAATAACTGAGGATTATTGGGAGTGGGAATTGTTCAGATTCCAGTTGAGTACACGCCTCCCCTTTAGCTAAACAAACCAGCAATAGGTGCAGTGCCTTGATACAGGAACCAATACAGTGAAACAAACAGCTGTTGGTGCTTTGGCAGTAAGGTGAGCAGGTATTGAAGCATGGAGCAAGAACTGGGACTACATTTTAGTAGATGATAAGATACTGCTGAGATTGTAGGTGAGCAAATATGAATTCAACATATATGTAGAAAGGGACAGCAAACATTGCTTTATACCAAAGATAGACACAAAGTGCTGGAGTGACTCAGCTTGTCAGGTAGCATCTCTTAAAGAAAAGGATGGGTGACATTTCAGGTTGGAACCCTTCTTCAGACAACAGTCTGAAGAAGGATTTTGACCCGAAACATCACCCATCTTTTTTCTCCAGGAATGTTGCCTGACCCATTGAGTTACTCCAGCACTTTGTGTCCATCTTCATCATGAATTCAACATTGTTCTTTGTGAAATTTGAACATTCAGAAAATTATATAATAAAGTTACTAAATATTTAGCGTACTTGGTAAAACTAAAATTTAAACGCAAAATGCTGTAAATATTTAGGAGCCCAGGGATATCAAAAATGAAGTATTGCTCAGGATAACATTCCAAAAATTAAAATATTCAGAGACATGGTAGCATGGATGACAATGGTCCATATGCAATCAGTAGGCACGTTTCTTCAATTGACTGCTGTCATTTTGATCCAGCCTCAGTGGAAACCAATATCATATGTTATGTAGACAATGGTATGCTTTCTCTGCCACAGAAGGTAGTTGAGGCCAGTTCATTGGCTATATTTAAGAGGGAGTTAGATGTGGCCCTTGTGGCTAAAGGGATCAGGGGGTATGGAGAGAAGGCAGGTACAGGATACTGAGTTGGATGATCAGCCATGATCATATTGAATGGCGGTGCAGGCTCAAAGGGCCGAATGGCCTACTCCTGCACCTATTTTCTATGTTTCTATGTTTCTATGTCACAGTGAACTAAAATCAAATTCTCCTGTGACAGAGGATGAAAAATTATCATTGCTTTTGAACTGTCTAACAATTGTTTCCACTGGCAATTCCACTGACTCATAGAATCTATCAAGATGCAAAAAAACACCAGTCTAAGCAATTCAGTAATGCCCTCAGGCTGATCATAAAATGTTGCAAGAAGTGAAGAATGTTCTAGGACACTTCTTTGTTTTGAACCCAATGTTCAATGAAAACGGTGGCTTAGAAATCTGATAGTACTATTTTTTGGCTATAAAATAGAATTTAAAAACAGATTAATTTCACAGTTCATACATTGTACAGTTGTTAGGTGACCTTGGCAAATTCATAAAATTATAAGATCATGTGATAGGAGCAGAATTAGGCCCTGGGCCCATCAAATCTACTCCACCATTCAATCATGGCTGATCTATCTCTCCCTCCTAACCCCATTCTCCTGCCTTCTCTCCATAACCTCTAACACCCTTGAACTTGTTCAAAAAGTCAATAGGTTTCTTGAAAATACCATTGAAAATGTCTGTCAGCCAGTTAAAGGAATCAGAGCGGTATCCAAGGGAGAAAGTGCTGTCTCATCCATATGAAATTATTCCCAGTAACCTATAAATATCTGGTCCATGTTTCATTAATAGGGGATCTATGAGCCATCAATAGCAGATGCGTACGTCACTATAATCTACAAACTCAAATCTGGCCATATCCTCACTCAACGTTTATTATCAAGAGATTGGATCATCCTTGGCATATCGAAGAAAAAGTATAGAAGGGCTAAATTGCCCCGTGGATGATAATTCTCAACTTTTTCTTCAGGTTCCCACCATCATCTGAAGTTAGTTTACAGTCAATTCACTTTGATTTTCATGGTTACAGGAAACAACTTAAACAAGAACATCAGATGCAACAAGGGGGTTGGGACCAGACAACATCAGCTGCAGTGTGAAAGAATGTCACAATTCTACCTAAGCTGTCCCAATACAGTTGCAATACTGGCATCTATTTGACAACATTCAACAATAATAAAGATAAAGATAGGTACATGGATAGGAATGGTTAAGAGGGATATGGGCCAAATACATGTGGATGGGGCATCTTGATTGGAATGGGCAAGTTAGGTCAAAGGGCTTGTGTCCATGTCATTCTATATAGCCTGTCCACCAAAATAAACAGGCCAAATTAATTCTGACTAATTACCATCCAATATTTCACTCTCAATCTTCAGCAAGATGATGGAAGGTGTGTTATAAAGCATTCCCTATTTAGCAATAATATGCCTAACAATGCTCACTTTGAGGATAATGCCTCCAAAACACATAGCATCCTTGGCCAAATTACAGCCGTAAGCGATAAATTCCAGTGGCAATGTGAGAGTATCTGAGCCTGGTATTCAGGCAGTTTTTGGACGCGTGACATCAAGGATACCTGGTCTGGTTTGAATCACATCTTGTACAAAGGGAAATCTTTGTGGTTATGGAAGATCAGCATCTTAGACTTCGGCAGCACTGCCCAGCTTCAGGATCATGGTTTCTGAGGAGCTGACCGAGTCCAATTAAGCTCCCAGAGCGACGCAGGTTAGCTGCCGAGTCAGTTCCCCGCGGCTGAACGCAAGACCTGGTAGGGGGAGCCCTCCGAGCCGACCTGACCCATGCACGTCCCCTGAAGACCAGAGACAAGGATGATATAGCCGGCGATGATGATGTATACGAGGAGCGAGGCCAGTAAGAGAGGAGAGCGAACCGGGGTCTGGCCTACTGAGTCCTCGAGGTCGGCTGCGGGAGGCTACCCGGGAAACAAAGGTGAACGGGCGAGGAGAGAGACGACGATTCGCAGGTCGACCCACATTTCCAAGAGAAGGTGACCGCTGGGGGCTCGTAGTAGCTTGGGGCTTGCCTGGAGCGGGCAATGCTCATAATACCAAGAGCATGGACTGGACACGGAAAATGGCGCCTAAACATGGCACCTCTTGCACGCGGCATCAGTAGAAATTTTCTGTACAATTTGCTAATCGGGGACGTGGTTAGCTATGGGAATACTCTACTGGACTGTTTGTAAGAAAATAATCTCACTGTGCATTTGCACTTTGCACATGTATGTAACAATAGAAGGCAATTGAAACATAAAGGTGTTCTTCATGGCAGTGCCCTTCAATATTTCATTGATGGCATCATATGTTTAGAAGTGAGGATGTTCAATTCCTGTGAAAAGTAAATCAGTTTGTGCTTGATCTGGATAACAATCAACCTTGGGCTGATAACTAATTCCACTTAATTGTCAAATAATGACCATGTCCAACAAGAGGGAGTCGAACCACATCAGTCACTGTGGCTTCCATCATCTTTTAGAGTCCAGTTATTCTAGATTTGGTGTGGCTGGGATCCACTGAAATTAAATTCCAAAATGTGGAAATACAATTTGTGTCCTTGTGTCAAAATACATGAAACCCCAAGTTTGATATCACTGAGCCAAAACTTTATCTCTTACCTCACTTTCTCTCCTCTGCTTCACGTCTTTGGTGCTTTGTTCTATGGGCCTTGCTCTCTGACTTTAGTTTGTTTATGAACAAAACATGGTCAATCAGTAATTAAAAGATTATTTTGTGTCAAAATAGATTATCCCAAAATTGTTCTGGGCATCACGTGTAAACAAAGCATGGGAATGATGATTTATTTTTGTCAATTTATGACAAAACATCATCATTCACAAACATTGGAAAATATTGTAGATTAATATCTGCTGCAGTATGTAACAAGATTTTGCATAAAGTTTTGCCATTATGGAAATTCTATCTTCAATTAAAGGGATATATGCATATCAACGATCATATCGATCAGTTCAATCAATTGCATCATAAAAATATATATCTGTTTGCTATATAAATCAATTTGGAACGTGAACATAAAATGATTAACTGTATGCTTAAAAAAAAATTGTCAGTATGATAAAAATGTAGGTGGTGAAAATGATAAAATAGTCCAAACCCTACCACCCCTATTATATATTTTGATTAGCATTTTAATTCATATTGTTAGAAGGAAAATTAAAATCTGTGTGGAGACCCATTTCCTAAATGTAATATAGCAATGTTATTAATGTTAATATATTTAGAGAACAGTTATTCTGGACTTTGATGGTTGGGAACCATAAATTACAAAATATAGAAATAAGGCCAATTATTCTTGTGTCAAAATGTATATTGTTCTGAAAAATGATTGTGCATTCTTGCAAGCGCTGTAAAAATTTACAAGCAAAAATGTTTTCCACAGATTTCAGTTTAAAATATTTAATCTTGGCTTTTAGTAATTAAACAATACGTTAGACCTCCTAATGGCTTTCCATGTGTTCATCACAGCTACCTGCATGAGTCGACAGTAATTAAGCAATCTGAAGCATTGGCTGACCCAGAGAGATAGCTATTACATTGCGTGGGTGTCCTTGAAATGTCTTCATCATCACACATTCTCTTTTCTTCATCTCGCTGAAAGATGGTGTCAGCACTATTTTGGATCATCCTTCAGAAGCGCATTTATTGAAATCTTACAAACGGTTGCTGCGGCAATGACGATGTACACACAGCGGAGAGGTTAAGCAGCAAAACATAAAAGTAGCCATTCTGGTGTTTTTCCACCATCGAGGCGAAAACAAAAGATTTTGTTGGACTCGTTATTAAGGTCAAAATTTGCTTAGCATTTGAATAAGGGCACAAGTTGATGTCACCTCGAAGTGGTTACAGCCAGGCCCATGTCACTTAATGTCAAGAGCCATCAAAAATTGTGATAAAATTAATAGAATTCGGAGTGATTGATAACCCAGCTCATCTGCCATTCTCCTAGAAAACTCCCAGTGGTCCAGGAGTGGGAAACAATGCTTAGATCATTTCTGAAAGGAGCCCATTTGAAAGATGTGCCTGTGTGCTTTAATTAGTTCCTGAAAATTGTGACAGCCTTCTCCTACAAAAATACATGATTTGTTTACTAATGCAGGCAGATATGATGAACATTTCGGCTATAACAAGTGATAAGTGGGCCATGGATTCATTTAGGCACAGAATCGAGTTAGGGTGAACCCTTCCTATGCATTTTTTTTTTGTATTTATGCACACCAGAAATCGTAGGTGATCAGTCAGTCGGCTTTGACTCCAGGTACATTTGCCTCAGGATAAACGTGTAAAAAAAAAATTAGATATGCATACTTAAGTTATTAATGGCTGTTTATTCAGTAACAGAAAAAAATAGAATGGCCTTAGGATGACAGCCATTCAAGTGGCACGTGAGCACTTTAAAGTCTGCTTGAGTTAATATTCAGCTGTTTTATAATAATTACCCATAATAAAACAATAATGAATGGAAGGGATTGTGATTATTGCAGTTTGTGTTTTGCTGGCATTTATTTTGGCACCAAATAAAATGCTGTCATCAGTGTCTAGTTGATCAGATTACATGCATATAAGAGATAAATACACATGCCCATGGGGGGACGAAAATTATACCAGTTATTCTACTTTCTCATTGAACAAAGTCTCTCCATAGCAAACTTCTGGATTCCTTAAATGTTAACAGACCAGGGGCACGGGGGAGATGGCTGCCCTGCCGGCAGTCTGTTCGTATTTTCATTCTTTTTTTTTAGTGTGTTAAAAGTTTGTTTTAATGTTCTTCGGTTTGTTTTATGTGGGGGGAGGGGGGAGGGGATCAGGGGAAACTTTTTTTCAAGTCCCTACCTTCTCAGAGATGTGATCAATTTTTCGGATCACATTCTCCGGGCTCTGCGGCCTGCCATCGATGGAGCTGGAAGCCTCCTCGAACTGTCGTGAGCCCCACCGTGGGACGCGGACTTAACATCGGAGCTGATCCCTTGCCTGGGATCGGTCCCACCGTGACCACCGCGGAATCACCAACAAGGTCTCGCAGTCTCGGGAGAGGCTAGTCGGGAGCTCCAACGTCGCGGAAGGCTCGACCAGCCCCGACACGAGGTTCGATCATCCGGCGCGGGGGAGCTGACATCCTCCCGAGACGGGAGCCTGATCGCCTGGACGCGGAGGGCCCGAACGCTGCCAGCTACGGGAGTCAAGATCATCCCATCAACGGGGGCTCAAGGCCCCCGACTGAGGAAGAACAAAGGAAGAGACTTGAACTTTATATCGCCTTCCACCACAGTGAGGAATGTGTAGGAGTCACTGTGGTGGATGTTCATGTTAATGTGTTGAGTGATCTGGTGCTTTTAATTGTATGACTGACCTGGCCAATTAAATTCCTCGTATGTTGCTAAACATACTTGGCGAATAAAGTGTGATTCTGATTCTGATTCTGACTATGGTAAATGTTTCAATCTTTACTGCATCAGTGTGCCCTTTACAGGGCAACAAGTGCAAAATTGGTTCCTCAAGATCATATCCTCACTTCAAATGAGGCAGGTAGTGTGGTTGACAAGGGCTGTAGTTTAGTTTAGTTTATTTTCACGTGTGAAAAGTTTTTTTGCTGCATGCTATCCAGTCCACAGAACGGATATACATTATTACAATCAAGTCATCTACAGCGTACAGATACAGAATAAAGGAAATAATGTTTTGTGCAAGATAAAGTCCAGTAAAGTCCGATTAAAGATAGTCCGGGGGTCTCAAATGAGGTAGATGGTAGTTCAGGACAGTACTCTAGTTGGTGATAGGATGGTTCATTTACCTGATAACAGCTGAGCAGAAACTGTCCCTGAATCTGGACGTGTGCTTTTTCACACTTCTGTACCTCTTGCCTGATGGGAGAGGGAAGAAAAGTGAATGTCCGGGGTGAGACTCGTCTGGTTGCCTTGCCGAGGCAGCGTGAATGAAGATGGAGTCAATGATAGGGAGGTTGATTTGTGTGATGTTCTGGGCTGCGTCCACAATTCTCTGCAATTCCCTGCGGTCTTGGATGGAGTTCTTGCCAAACCATGCTTGGTTTGGTATCTTGTATCTTGGTAAAAGGCTTAACTTGCTGAATTACACAAGTAAATCCTGCTATCGGCCATCAAGGACCAGTGGATACACTTAGATGTGGCTATAATTCATGTTGCAGATGTAGAAGTTATTTCATGAGTCTAGAATCTCGAGTATTTGTACAATAGTCAGGAGTGTTTTATCGTCATACATCCTCTTACTTGCAGCAGCACCACAGGTATGTAAACATAATATTCAGTACATAGCATAATAAACAATAAGAAGTTCAATAAATTAAATAAAAAGACAACAATATAGTGCAAAAATAAAGGCAAAGCCTGAAGTCCTTTGTACAACCAAGGCAGTTCATAGTTTGTAGTTTAGTTGCAGTTTGTATTATTCAATAGCTTGATGGTTGTTGGGAAGCAGCTATTCCTGAACCTTGACATTACCATTTCCAGGCTCCTATGCCTCCTTCCTGATGGCAGGATATGCAAGATGGTGTGGGTCCTTGATGATGCTGGCTGCCTTTCTGAGGCAGCGTCAAGTTCAGTTGCTCTAATGTCAAATCCGCAACTTCACACTCGTCTCCTACAATAACAAGCTGGAACTGATGGAATATGTGAAAGCCATTTATCTAATTTGTTCAAAATTCAAAATTCAGACATGGATGTAGAAATGGCAGATGGAGTTTAACCCAAGCAACTACCAGGTGTTACACTTTAGGAGGTTGAATGTAAGGAGAGAATTTACAGTTAATGGCAAGATACTTAACAACATTAATGCACAGAAGAATCTTGGAGTCTAAGTTCATAGCTCACTAAAGATAGCAACACCAGTAGATAGGGTAATAAAGAAGGTATATGGCATGCTTGCCTTCATTTCTAGGGGCATTAGGTACAAGAGTCAGAAAGTAAAGATGCAGCTCTAGCGGACTTTGATTAAGCCGCATTTGGAATTTGAGTGCAGTTCTGGTCACCCCATTACAGGAAAGATGTGGAAGCTTTAGAGAGGGTGCGGAGGATGTTTACCAGATGCTGCCGGGATTATTAAGTTTCAACTCCAGGGAGATGTTGGATAGACTTGGATTGTTTTCTCTGGAACATCGGAGATTGAGGGGAAACTAGATAAAAAAGTATATAAACTGATGAGGGGCATAGATAGGGTAGACAGTCAGAACTTTTTTCCAGGTGGAAATGCCCAACACTAGAGGGCATAGCTATAAGGTGAGAGGGGGAATATTTAATGGAGATGTGCGGGGGCATATTTTTTTACACAGACGGTGACTGGGTCCTGGGACGCACTGCCGGGGGTGGTGATGGAGTTAGATACGATAGTGGTGTTTAAAAGGCTTGTGGATAGGCACATGAAAAAGAAGGGAATAGAGGGGTATGGATCATGTGCGGGCAGATAAGATCAGTTCAGCTAGGCATCATGTTTGGCACAAACATTGTGGGCCGAAGGGCCCGTTCCTGTGTTGTAGGTGTTGTTCTATGTTCTTTTTACTATGTTCTTTCTTAAGCACCTTTAATTGTGTGTTTTAGGATTCCCACCACACCCCTCCTCCCCATACACAGCAAAACAACGTTATTTAAGTTATCCATTCCTATTCTGCAAACTTAAGTAACATCAGAACTCTTGTTGCAGTTTTGTGTACCTGAGACAAAAATCAATTATGGCATGGGGTGTACACTAGGCAGATCCTGCGAAATGACTGAGCTAATTAATCTGCCTGCTCTCTGATTCACATTCAGTAGGCCAGTAAACCTAATGGGAAGTCTCATCGTGTAAATAGGTCAGCTACTCTACTCAAGTCAGTTATTAATCCAAATACTTCAAATCCCAAACCAAATCTGACCATAAAATATGCCTTTGTTATAATTAAAAATCCATGTCTAAGTCAGACTGCAGTTTGGATGCGCTGGTCAATAAACTATTAAACACTACCAAGCGCCCTTTATGAAACCTACTGAGAAATAAATGCTTAAGTACATTTAGTTATATTCGGGATGTTTCCAATCACTGTAAAAAAAAAAAGTCAATTTAACTCCTATCCTATCCAAGATGTGAACAGAATGACCAAATGGTTAAACAATTAATGTCAAGATGAGTTAAATACTTATTGAAACCTTAAGAGGAAAGCACAAATTATGACACATTAAACCGTCAACCATGTTCAATGCTGACCAAATAATCCCATTTGTTCTAATGTAGTTGATTTACACAGTTACTCTTTATAAAATGATTTTTCATCCTATGTTAGTTTTTTGTGATCAGTATTTTTTTTCTGCTTGGACAGAACAGATTTGTGTCATTGAGCAAAGAGAAAAATGTCCATCAACCTATGATGCTTAAAAGGACACAACGTGCTGAAGTAACTCACTGGGGCAGGCTGCATCTCTGGAGAACATGGATAGATGACGTTTTGGGTTGGGACCCTTCTTCAGACTTGAATATAAAATAGGGCCCCGACCCGAAACGTCACCTATCCATGTTCTCCAGAGATGCTGCCAGACCCGCTGAGTTACTCCAGCAGTTTGTGTCCTTTTTTTTGGAAACCAGCATCTGCATTTCCTTGTTTCTAGCCTATGATGCTAGTTTATCAGAATATTTAAATAAAATGTTCCAACACTATTTTGAATAATGATTGATAGGATGGGATTCATGTGCCCAGTTGGGCATCAATTTCTCCCTCTCAAGCAACAACATTTAATAATAAAATTATTTGTTTTTAAATCCCCCCTTGGCTCAATCCCCAGTAATCACTACCCATCTCCGTCTAAGCACAATATCCATGAGATATCCATGCTCCATAAATCCTATCCTGTTCATCAGCTCTGGAATTGATCAGTGATATCAAATATATCAAATATATGATGTATTTGTATCCTTACCTTCAGCTGTCAAAGCTTAAAATATTTCTGTCTCTCGATCTCTGTTTTAAAGTATTATCTGAAGACCATCTCTGACAAGATCTGTGCACATCCAAAATTTGGATTTTACTGTCCCAAGAACTGTAAAACCTATAGAATTTGCTCTTGGTACAGCTATAATATGGCAGCAACTTTATGGGCCTGCCCCACTTAGGTGATTTTTAGGCAACTCCAGGCGACTAGTTTGTCGCCACATGTTCGCCGGTGGTCGCCGGTGGTCACCGGTGGTAGTCTCCTCAGTCGCGCAAAAAGTCGTAGCGTCTTTCTAGTCGCTGCTAAATTTTCAACATGTTTTTGGCGACAGTGGGTTTGACGCCAATGATTGTAGCTTGACTTCTCCTGATGTAGATGCTGTCGTAGGCTGTCGCCAGGATGACGTAGCTTGTTGCCAGGATAACACAGGATGACATAGGTTGCCTAAAAAATCGCCAAGTGGGACAGGCCCATCAGGATTTCCATGTGTCTGTAGCTTTAAATGGAAATTCTGGTTGCTGTCATAGAGTAATTTCTCCTCCTTAAGTTCATAAGTTATAGGAGTAGAATTAGGCCATTTAGCCCATCGAGTCTACTTCACTGTTCAATCATCCATCTTTCCCTCTTAACCCCATTCTCCTACCTTTTCCTAAACCTGCTCAGTTTTGCAACTTTCATTATTACTAAGGGAATTTCATTATTACTAAGGGAAATTGGTGAACTTAGTAACATTACAGGCAGCTTAGACTTTAAAGATACAGTATGGAAACAGGGCCTTCAGCCCACTGAGTCCGTGCCGACCAGCAATCACCCCATAGCACTATCCTACACACTTAGGACAATTTACAAATTTCAGAAGCCAATAAACCTACAACCCTGTACATCCTTTAATGTGGGAGGAAACCAGAGCACTCGGAGAAAATCCATGCAGGTCACGGGGAGAACGTACAAGTTCTGTACAGACAACACCCATAGTCAGGATCGATCCCAGGTCCAAGGCTCTGTAAGGCAGCAAATCTACCACTGCACCACTGTGCCACCCAAAATAATCCATTCAAGTGTGAGGTAATGCATTCCTGAAAATTGTAACCAATTGCTTGCGTCATTTTACGTCTATCTTTGGTATAAACCAGCATATGCAATTCCTTTTGATTACATTTTGTCTCCTTCATCCATTAAACGTCTGTTAACCAGTAACCATTAGTCTACAGAACCACACGCTTTTGGGAGGAAACCGGAATATCCGGAGGAAACCCACCCAGTCACAAGGAGAGGGTGCAACTCCACACATACAGCACCCAAGGTTAGGGTCGAACCGGGGTCTCTGGCACTGTAAGGTAGCGGTTCAACCAGGTGTGTCACTGTGCTGACAGATCCAGGCCAGACAGCTGTGCTTTCAAATTCTACCCTTGATAACCTGCAACACACCCAGTCCTCTGCTGCATTCAGATCCAGACCCTCTGGGCAGCACAGTGGCGCAACCGTAGAGTTGCTGTCTTGCAGCGCCAGAGACCCGGGTTTGATCCTGTCTACGGGTGCAGTCTGTGTAGAGTTTGTACGTTGTCCGCGTGAGTTTTCCCTGGGTCCTCCAGTTTTCTTCTACACGCCAAAGACGTGCGGGGTTGTAGGCTAATTGGCTTTGGTAAAAAAAATTGTACATTTCCCCTTGTGTGCAGGATAGGGCTAGTGTTCAGTCATCACTGGTCGGCGCTGACATGGTGGGCCGAGGGGCTTTTTTTCTGCGCTGTATCTCTAAAACTAAAAAAAAACTCTCAAAGCCCCTCTCAGGGTCTCCAATCTCTTTCCCCAGACTTACAGATCTACTTTGACTGCAGTCTCCCCCATTTCTCCACTTTAAGTTGAACCTCCTCCACTCCAAAGCCCCCCTGACGGATCTGATCTCCTGCTTTCTGTAACCTTATCTTACCCGAGGATCCTCCAAGAACTTCCAAAAATAACATATACTTTAAATTAATTTTGGGATCCAGAAAGCATTATAAAATCAAACCCAAAATATCACATTCCATCAGATCATTGCTTCCTTATGTGGGTTTTAATAACACTGCTGGGTGGATGCTGAGCAAGCTGTTCTGTGCTCAGCACTACACCAAACTGAATAATGTTGTTCGAGGAAGTGGGAGGTAGATGCCAGTTTTTGGAAATTGTCTTGAGATTTAAAGGAAAGTTGCAAAACGCAGTAGGAACTTTTGTTTTACTTGAAAAGGGGCTCTATTAATTTAAAGAAAACATATTGGATGATACCATTTGTTAAGCTGGTGCTGTGAAATAGTTCTCTGACGCTGCCAAGGATATTAATTGTTCCACCAGCTATTGTTTAACACAGATCCCTCTTCGCATCACTAGAGGGCTCCATGAGATGGCAGTAGGTTGGCTGTCATCGAAGACACCTCACTTCACAAAACAAAACACTTTGATTGGTGGACAGGTGTCCAATTATTTAATAAAGATCACGAATGACTTAAAAGTATACAGCTTATAAATACCCTACAATATGTTGTCCCTTTTATTTAAAAAAAAAAGGAAATACAATTAAAACAAAATGATGGAAGTGTTTTTGGTGTACATTTAAATTGCATGCTGGGGGACACAGTGGTGCAGCTGGGAGAGACCCAGATTCAATCCTGACCTTGGGTGCTGTCTGTGTAGAGTTTGCATGTTCTCCCTGTGACCATGTTTCCTCCGGGTGCTCCAGTTTCCTCCCACATCCAAATTGTAGGTCAATTGGCCCTGGAGAATAGCAAGTGGTTGCAAAAGTGGGATAACATAGAACTAATTGATCAATGGTCGGCGTGGACGTGGTGGGCCGAAGGACCTGTTTCCATGCTACATCTCTAAACTTAACTAAATTAACAATTAGCAAGGCCTTCAATATAATAATAACACCATAATATGGTTCCACTGTATTCTAACATTAGGAATCTGTTCTTTTATTTAGGTCAAATGGGTAGAACAGCAAGATATTCATGAAATAGAAAAGCGAGACCCAGCTTTTTTACCTGATATCTCATCGCTTCTTGAAGGCGACAGTTTCAATTCAATCTATGAACCACTGGGTAAGTACCGAGCAACAAAAGTTAATATTAAATAATTTACCGTTATAAAAGAACAAGCATAAAGGATGTGCCATGAGCATTTAACAAACTCAATCACAGTTGTAACCCAAATGCTATAACTTTATGCTACAGTTGTGATCATGATTGTTTATGGCTATGCACATCATTTAATTTACTCACAATTTGTTTGCCTTCTGATTCTCATTCTGAATGTAATTTATCTCGAATGGTGGAGCAATGAGGAAAAGTGAAATGCTAATCCTGACATTATCTATTTGGAAAAGATTCCACGGTACTATTTGAAAAGAAGATCGACTATTTATGCCTGCTCAAAATGTATCGCTCAATCAAAATGACATATACAGATCAGTATTTCCACATTGCTGTTCTCGTGGAAGCTTGTTATGCATATGTTGGTTGGTGTGTTTCCAATATCCCAACAATCACCACATTTCAAAAGTACCTCATTGGTGGGAAAATCCTTTGGAACATTCTGATATCACAAAAGGTGCTACATGAATGCAAACATTAGTTTAGTTTAGAGATACAGCATGGGAACATGTCCTTCGGCCCGCGGAGTCCACTCCGACCATCATTCCCATTCACACTAGTTCTATGTTATCTCACTTTCTCGTCAATTCTCTACACGCTGGGGGAAATTCTACAGAGGCCAATTGACCTACAAGCCCGCACATTTGCAATGTGAATTCATGCCAAACCCACACATCATTTTAAAACACACAAAATGCTGGAGCAGCTCAGTCTGCAAAATTACTTCGTTCAATTAAAATTTAGATAAATCTTCTACCACCAATGTGCGCACTATTTAGATTTTCAGCGACTTTTGTCTTGTTAACCTCCCTTGCCCTTGATGAAACTCAGCTCTCTGTGACGACAAGGGTGAGTGAAAGGGCCACAGACCCCGTTTCTCATTAAGATACAGACTCACTTTCCATAGTATGTAAATCTCTTGTCACATTTCCTTGAGGTGGGATGTCCCACGAAGAGGGCCAGCTGCTTTCTGGCAAAGCTTATTTTGCACATATTGGGAGGTTCAATAGTCACCCAGGGCTAGGACTGAGAAATCGAAATCACTGAACTGTGACAGGAGCATTTTAACTGCAGCTCCATTGAATTTTCTAGGGGATGCACATTATTAACATACACTGTGTTTCTGGGTTTCATTCCTTTCTCGTGCTGGCTTTAACATCCTGTTTAACATAGATACCCAAATTCTCTGCCTATGTGATTTAAATTTATTATACAGCATTCATTTTAAATTAATTCAACCCAGTAATTTATACAAAATCTGCTGAATACGGCATGCCAAGCAAAAAATGAATCCACCATTGTTGCTTTCTTACCTGAAATAGAATGAAAATCTCTATTAACATGACATATCCAGCTGTCTAATTTCTTTAAATATACTATGATTCCTTACCAGGGTATCTGGGTATTCTATGTAAACATGGTGTTGCTACCACGCCTCTTTGCCTATCAGATCATACAGATCAATGCCATCACAGTTTAAACTTTTCAACATGGTTGGGCTTTTCAAATGTTTAACTTTTTGGGCGGCACAATGGTGCAACAGTAGTGTTGCTGCCTTATGGCGCAAGAGACTCGGATTTGATTATGACTACGGGAGGTGTCTGTACGGAGTTCTTACGTTCCTCCCGTAACTTGCATGGATTTCCTCTGGATGCTCCGGTTTCCTCCTACACTCCAAACACGTACAGGTTTGGAGGCTGATTGCCTTGGTAAAATTGTAAATTGTCTCTCGTGTGTAGGATATTATTAGTGTACAGTGACCACTAGTCGCCGTGGACTCGGTGGGCCAAAGGGCCTGTTTCTGTGCTGTATCTCTAAACTAAACTACTAAAACTAAACATGGCTTTCCAAAGCTGAATTTGCTCGTCCCATCTACAAATTAATAGGCCCAATGGTCATAAATATGTCAATTTAATCTTCAAACCCTCATGCTGGTCTTCAGTCAGCTGTGGTCAAATCTGAAAGAAGGTGGTGTGACCTGAGGGACATCAACAACCAGAAGGCATGGGTTTAAGGTGAGAATGGAATGATTTAATGGGAATCTGAGGGGCAGGTTTTTCACGCGGAGGGTGGTGAGTTGTATGAAAAGGCATTTAAAAGGCATTTGGACAAGTACATGGACAGGTAAGGTTTAGAGGGACATGACTCAAAGGCTGGTAAGCAGGACTATTGTAAATTGAGCAGTTTAGTCAGCATGGGCAAGTTGGGCCGAAGGTTTGGTTTCCCTGCTGTATGACTACAACCAACTAGTAATAGTCAGATGAAGTGAAAGGAAGTGTATCCCATTTCATTGTAAGTAATACAATATCAAATTATTTATTCAATTAGAGGGGAAAATGCATATGTTTTTTTTTTTAACACAGAGAAATATAGAGGAAGAGGGAGCCGGAGAGAATAAAGCCAGGAAGATATAATGTATAGGTTATTTAACACCTCTGACAATTAAAATGTTTGTCTAAATTATTTATCTGATCACTATGAAATTAAAATTTGGTTTAACATTGAACCGAATTTGAAATATTTTAAATGATCAGTTTGAGGAGATGTGTAGGAGGGAACTGCAGATGTTGGTTTATACAGATGATAGACACAAAATGCTGGAGTAACTCAGTGGGTCAGGCAGCATCTCTGGAGAAAAGGAATAGGTGACGTTTCGGGTCGGAACCCTTCTTTCAGTTTGAAGAAGTGTTCCTACCGGAAACTCCACCTATTCCTTTTCTCCAGGGTTGCTGACTGGCCCGCTGAGTTACTCCAGCAGTTTGTGTCTAGTTCCAGGATCTGGGCAGTTTCTGAAATCTATTGAGAATCTAACAGTTGTCTTGTAATCTTGCATTTATCCAGATGCTGTCTTCATGCTGCCAATCAACCCTGTTGGGATATTTGCAAGTCATGGCAACGGTGTCACTAAGATCACAGGATATCGTTTTCTTTTCCTAATTTATAGTGATGCTGTAAAAGTGTGAGCAATGTAATCCATAAAACTTTACAAGAAAGAGGATTACGATAAACTAACATGTGAGACGCAGGATTTCAGTCACTAAAATAAATTCAATTAGGCTGTGGACATATTTAACTTCAGCGGGATCTTTAACTAAAATCTCGATTCTCTCGTGGCCAGTTATCCATGCTGAGTCCTCACAGCGTCAGCTTTGTCTTCAGAACTGATAAATGTGTTCTACTGTGCAGCCTTCAAGCTTTTGACTGCAAGCCAAAAATTTTGGATTTTGATGCAGCTTGCGTTTCATTCACGCGGTGCACAAGGGTTTTGCCAAGTTTAATGATCCTGCTTGAAATCTGGTACCTTGTCTCCAAGATCCACTGCCACTTTTGTTAATATTTAACAAGGGGAATCAAGAAATGCTGTGCCTTCATTGAAGTGTGAAATTCGCAGAAGCTGAGCAAACTCATAAAAGGAAACTAAGATGAGAGAAAGGGACAATTAATAAAGAAATAAAGTTCGACAAGTACAAAAGAATAGAAAATAATGTAACTAATGAATGCTGCTTGATAACAGGATTGTTTGGTTTTACTTTTTATTTACACTAGGGTTCTGGACTTACCGTGCATTTTACTTTGTGTGGTCTAATGCTAATTGGGCAAGATAGGCTTAATGGCCTTAACCATTTCGTCCCATGCCACCATTTTGTGATGGACCTCTTAAAAGATGTACAAGGATGTTGCCAGGACTCGAGGGCCTGAGCTATAGGGAGAGGTTGAGCAGACCTGGACTTTACTCATTGAGAATGAGGGGTGATCCTAAGGAGTTGTATAAGATCATGAGAGGGATAGATAGTGTAAATAGTGTAAATATCTTCGAGTCTTTTACCCAGAGTAGGGGAATCTGTGGGCAGAGGTTTAAGGTGTAGAACCTGAGGGGAATCTTTTTTACACAAAGGGTGGTAGGTATATAGAATGACCTGCTGGATGAGATAGTTGAGGCAGGTTGTATCATGCCATTTAAAAAACATTTAGACAGGCACACGGATAGGAGAGAGTTAGAGGGATATGGGACAAATGCAAGCAAGTGGGACTAGTGTAGGCAATTTAGGCAGAAGGGCCTGTTTCCACGCTGTATGACTATATGAGTCCACGAAAGCATGTGGTCATCCCCGGCAGTAGAACCATTCCTATATTAAAATTGTGCTCCTCAGGTTTAGATTCAACGTGCTGTGCACATTTCCATGGATAAGGAAGAAGAAGGATTCGGCCAAGTTCAATTAGATTCTATTATTGTGGGGAAAGTCGTCACAGGGCCACTGCTCCTGAATGTACACCAATAATTAGGCCTGCTTCCATTCTCAGCCCCTGCACAATCTTGGAATCAATTCATGTTTTCAGTTTGCTGGAGAGGCACAATATTGAATTTAAATTTAGTGATACAGCATGGAACCAGGACCCTCGGCCCACCGAGTCCACACTGAACACCGATCACCCCTTCACACTAGTTCTATGTTATCTCACAATAGGACACAATGTGCTGGAGGAACTCAGCGGGTCAGCCAGCATTTCTGGAGAACATGGATCGGTGAAGTTTCGGGTCAAGACACTTCTTCAGGCGTTCCTTCAGATCGCTTCTGCAGACCATTATGTTATCCCACCATGTTATCCCACATTGGCAGACACTCCCTGCACACTGGGGATGACTTTACTGAGGCCAATTAACCCACAAACATGTACGTCTTTGGGATGTGGGAGGAAACCGGAGCACTCGGAGAAAGTTCATGCGGTCATAGAGTCATAGAGTGATGCAGTGTGGAAACAGGCCCTCCGGCCCACTTCGCCCGCACCGGCCAACAATGTCCCAGCTACACTAGTCCCACTTGCCTGCGCTCAGTCCATATCCCTCCAAGCCTGTCCTATCCATGTACCTGTCTAACTGTTTCTTAAATGATGGGATAGTCCCAGCCTCAACTACCTCCTCTGGCAGCTTGTTCCATACACCCACCACCCTTTGTATGAAAAAGTTACCTCTCGTATTCCTATTAAATCTTTTCCACTTCACCTTGAACCTATGTCCTCTGGTCCTCAATTCCCCTACTCTGGGCAAAAGACTGTGCATCTACCCGATCTATTCCTCTCATGATTTTGTATACCTCTATAAGATCTCCGCTCATCCTCCTGCGCTCCATGGAATAGAGACCCATCTTACCCAACCTTTCCCTATAGCCCACACTCTCTAGTCCTGGCAACATCCTCGTAAATCTTTTATGGACCCTTTCAAGCTTGACAATACCTTTCCTATAACATGGTGCCCAGAACTGAACACAATATTCTAAATGCGGTCTCACCAACGTCTTATACAACTGTAACATGACCTCCAAACTTCTATACTCAATACTCTGACTGATGACAAACAGTAGCGGGCCCAGCAACAAACCCTGTGAACCACTAGTCACTGGCATCCAGTCCGAGAAGCACCCTTCCATGGAGCCAATTTGCTATTCATTCAGCTATCTGTCCTTGGATCCCATGCAATCTAACCTTCCAGAGCAGCCTCCCATGCGGAACCTTGTTGAACGCCTTCCTGAAGTCCATGTGTACAACATCTACATCTCTGCCCTCATCAACCTTTTCGGTCATGTCTTCAAAAAAATCAATCAGATTTGTGAGACACGACCTCCCACATACAAAACCATGCTGACTATCCCTAATCAACCCTTGCCCATCCAAATGCCTGTATATTCTATCCCTCAGAATACTCTCCAGTAACTTACCAACTACAGTTGTTAAGCTCACCGGCCTATAGTTCCCAGCATTTTTCCTGCAGCCCTTCTTGAAAAGAGGTACAACATTTGCCACCCTCCAGTCTTCCGGCACCTCTCCTGTATTTAAGGATGACTCATAAATTTCAACCAGGGCTCCCGCAATTTCCTCTCTAGTTTTCCACAATGTGCAAACTCCACACAGACAGAACCCAAGGTGAGGATTGAACCCAGGTTCTTGGCGCTATGAGGCAGCAGCTCTACAAGCTGCACCATCGTGTCGCCCTAGGTTTAAATCTGGTGAGTTGCATTGGGATGCCTGCTTGGCACTTTGCAACTTGTTGACCAGTTCCTCCAATTTCCGGTGGTGCTCGCTGTGACCCCCTGGTGGCTCAGCACTTCAACTCCCCCTCCCATTCCGTATCCGACCTCTCTGCCCTGGGTCTCCTCCATGGCCAGAGTGAGCACCACCGGAAATTGGAGGAACAGCACCTCATATTCCGCTTGGGGAATCTGCATCCTGGTGGCATGAACATTGAATTCTCCCAATTTTGTTAGCCCTTGCTGTCTCCTCCCCTTCCTATCTCTCTCTCAGCCCTCAGGCTCCTCCTCCTCCTTTTTCCTTTCTTCTCCCCGCCCCCCCCCCCCCCCCCCCCCCCCTCCTCCCACCACCCTCCCCCCCATCAGCCTGAAGAAGGGTTTTGACCCGAAACGTTGCCTATTTCCTTTGTTCCATAGATGCTGCTGCATCCGCTGAGTTTCTCCTGCATTTTTGTGTACCTTCGATTTTCCAGCATCTGCAGTTCCTTCTTAAATACCAATCCCCCACATGATTTTATGCACCTCTGTAAATACATCCCTTTCCTAGCCATGTACTTGTCCACGTGACCTGTAATAATAGTACCTGCCTCATTCCATATACCTACCACACTTTGAGTGTAAAGTTGCCCCTCAGGTTCCAATTGAATCTTGTCCCTCTCATTGAATCTAGTCTGTCATTTGGTTCCCCTACTCTGGTTACAAGACATTGTGTAATCACCATATCCATTCGTTCCATGATTTTATGCACCTCCATAAGAACACCCCTTAGCCTCCTGTGCAACTCGGAATAAAGTCCTAGCTTGCCCAACCTCTCACGATAGCCCAGCTGCTCAACTCCTGACAACATCCCTGTAAATCTTCTTTGCACTAGTTTCAGCTTATTGACATCTAGCCTATAGCAGGTGACCAAAACTGAACACAGTCCTCTAAATGTGGCCTTGGAACAAATAACATAGAACATGACATCACAGAAACAGGTCCTTTGGCCCACAATGTTTGCACCAAAAGATGATGCCAAGTTAAACTGGTCTTGTCTGCCTGCACATGACCCATATCTCTATATTCCCTACACTTCCATGTACCTATCCGAAAGCCTCTTAAATACAACTGTCGTATCTGCCTCCACCACCACCCCTGGCAATGCGTTCCAGGCCCCCACTACTCTCTGTGTAAAGAAAACTTGCCGCGCACATCTCCATTAAACTTTTCCCATCTCATCTTGTAGTTACACTCACTTGTTTTGGACATTTCCACCCTGGGAAAATGTTTCTGATGTCTACCCAATCTACTATATACTTCTCATAATTGTATATACTTCTATCAAGTCTCTACTTAACCTCCGACATTGCAGAGAAAACAACCCAAGTCTATCCAACCTCTCCCTGTAGCTGAAACCCTTATTCCAGGCAGCATTCTGGTAAAACTCCTCTGCACCCTCTTCAAAGCCTCAACATCTTCCCTGTCATGGGGCGACCAGAACTGCACGCAATACTATGATTGCAGCAAAGTCCCATAGAGCTGCATCATGACCTCCTGAATCTTATACACAATGCCCATAGCAATGATGGCAAGCATACCATATGCCTTCTCTACCACCCTATCTACTTGTACTGCCACCTTCCATCAGCTATGAACTTGGGTTCTATGATCACTCTGCACGTCGATGCTGTTAAGTGTCTTAACATTAATTGTATACTTTCCCCTTACATTCAACCTCCCAAAGTGCAACGCATCACACTTGCTCAGGTTAAAGTCCATTAACTTACAAGCAATATTACAAGACTTACCAACATCTTGTACAACTGTAACATAACATCCCAACTTCTGTACTCAGTGCCCTGGCAGATGAAGGCTAATGTACTAAAAGCCTTTTTGACCACCCTACCTACCTGTCACTTTAAGAGAACTATATGCCTGTACTCCTAGATCCCTCTGCTCTACAACACTCCCCAGAACACTACCATTCACTGTGGAGGTCCTATCTTGGTTTGAATTCAATACATAATATTGTTTCCCTCATTTTTAGACACATGTCAGGTCCCGGAGCCCCTGATTTCTCTAATTCAATCGGCCATTCTCCGCCAATGAGCCCGAAAAGTAAATAAAAGCAAACCTTTCTTCATGAAACTTCAGAGAAAAATAAAGGATAATTCAGAGGAACATAAACTACAAGAGTATGTCAATATGATAGAAGCATGAAGTTTTAATGGGGAAAGAGTTTGGATCATAGAAATTGTTGAGAGATCATCCATCGGATAATAAACTCCAAAATAATTAATGCCAGATTATCTGGATCGACTGAAGCTGCCTGGGGGTAAAGTTATAAATAAATATTATTCAATTGCAGTGCTGACATTTTGAACAATGGGCTTTTCTCAAGACCACTATTTGCAGTGTAACACCCATAAACAATATTACAAGATTGCAAGTTATGTAAATTATAGTGCTGACATTTTGAACAATGGGCCTTTCCTGTCACTGCAGTGTAACGCTCGTAAAGAATATTACAAGTTGTGGGGTTTGTAAATTGCCTCAAATTCTATAAGAGAAGTAAAATAAATGCTTTAGTATTTGGATATTAAACTAAATCAAAGTATCATGCTGCTTGGTATGGTGAAGTTTGCAACATTTTCATTACAATTTCAATATTTTCCTTAACTGTCATGAAGGTATTAAGCCTCAGGCAAAATTCCATAAATGCCTTCTTTCTGATACATTGCCTATGCTGTTATTATTAAAATCTCTAACTTTAGCTGGCTCACTATTTCTTTCTGTCTGTATCAGAACTCTGCTAGTCATTATTTTGGCTCAGTTTTCCTTATTCTATTTGTATTGGTGTTATTTTGTTTCTTGAAGATAGACACAAAATGCTGGAGTAACTCAGCGGGTCAGGCAGCGTCTCTGGAGAAACGGAATAGGAGACGTTTTGCGTCAGAACCCTTCTTCAGACTGAAAGATAGAGAAGGTCAGAACAAAACAGGGCTGGCACCAGATGACCTCAGGTCCATTGTTGGCTGAGGATGATGTGCTAACATCTTTTTTTTATTGTAACATGTTCCAATATTCAGTGAAATAGTTAGTTTAGCATGCTATGCCATTGAGGAGTACATCAGACAGCGGGAAAAAAAGAAAACAAATGAAGTGCAGTATACAGCAGAAGTGCAGGAAAATAAAAACAAGCACAAAGGCTGCAACATGATAAATTGGAAGTTCAGAAATTCACCCTTAGTGTGTGACAGAGCCATTGAAGAGTCTGGTAACAGCAGGGAAGTAGCTGTTTCTAAATCTGGTGGTATGTGCTTTCAGGTTTTGCTAACCCCATTAGTTTGTGTAGGAAGCTACTACAGATGCTGGTTTATACCGAAGATAAACACAAAACGCTGGACATGTCTCAGCGAGTCAGACATCTCTGGAGAAAAAGAATAGGTGATGTTTTGGGCCTGAAGAAGAGTTCAGACCCGAAATATAATCTATTCTTTTTTTCCTGAGATGCTACCTGACCCGTTGAGATACTCCAGTAATTTGTGTCTACCTTCCGTAACCCCATTAGCTTGTTTGGTTTAAAGATATTGGAGATAATCCTTTTGTTCTATTGCTTCCGACATTCTTCGCTTTAAAAGTAACTTGTTTTTCTCTCCTACCCATTTATAAAGAAGAGTTCCCAGATTAAAAATGTTAACTGTTTCTTTTTCTATAGATGCCACCTGACCTGCTGAGAATTTCCTATTTTCTATTTTCTATTTTCTATTTTCATTTCAGACTTCCAGCATCTGCACTTTTTTGATTTTCTTTTAATCATTCAATACTTAGTTAAGAGATTCAGTGTTGATTATTTGAGGTGCTTGTAGTCAATCAGAACCGTTTTCCCCGAATGAGAAAATCAAATACTAGAAGGTATGCCTTAATGTAAGAGGAGGAATGGTTAAAGGAGATGAGCAAGGAAACATTGTTGCCAGGGAGGGTGGTGAGGGCCTGGAGCCTGTTGCCAGGGATGGGGATGAGGGCCTGGAGCCTGTTGCCAGGGAGGGTGGTGAGGGCCTGGAGCCTGTTGCCAGGGATGGGGATGAGGGCCTGGAGTGCAAGTGCAAGTGCAGTAAAGTCCAATTAAAGATAGACTGAGGGTCTCCAATGAGATATATTGTAACTCAGGACCCCGCTCTAGTTGTTGATAGGATGGTTCAGTTGCCTGATAACAGGTAGGAAGAATCGGAGAGGAGAGAAGGGGGAGTGGCCGGGGTGAAACTCGTCCTTGAATTGCCTTTCCGAGGCAGCGTGAAGTGTAAATGGAGTCAATGGAAGGGAGTTTGGTTTGTGCTATCGTCCACGATTCTTTGCAATTTCTCGCAGTCTTGGCTGGAGCTGTTCCCAAACCATGCTGTGATGCATCCAGAAAAAATGTTTTCCATGTGCATTTCTAGAAGTTGATGAGATGCTGTATAATCAAATGTAACATAGGTGGAGCAGCCCATATGAAGAGTGAGAGGAGATGAAAGAAGGGCTATTGGACTCACTGCCTCCCACTCTTCAGGGAGTGAAAGCAACCTTGCTGACCTTTGCAAGCAGCAATGATCATTTCAGCAGTCCCCCACTCCAGCACGTTGACTACCAACTGTGGAAGTGGGGAACTGACTGAGGAATTTGGAGAGCCAGATATGCTTGCTCCCTCCTTCATCACTGCACTCCCCCCCCCCCCCCCCCAGCAACAGAGCCCCTTCCTGATGGGATAAAAAACGAGAGACAATAGACAATATGTGCAGGGGTAGGCCATTCATCCCTTCGAGCCAGCACTGCCATTCACTGTGATCATGGCTGATCATCCATAATCAGTACCACGTTCCTGCCTTCTCCCCATATCCCCTGACTCTGCTATTGTTAAGAGCTCTATCTAACTCTCTCTTGAAAGCATCCAGAGAATTGGCCTCCACCACCTTCTGAGGCAAAATTCCACAGATTCACAACCCTCTGTGTGAAAAAGTGTTTCCTCGTCTCCCTTCTAAATGGCTTACTCCTTATTCTTAAACTATGGCCCCTGGTTCTGGACTCCCCCAACATCGGGACCATGTTTCCTGCCTCTAGCGTGTCCAAACCCTTAATAATCTTACAAGTCTCAATAAGATTCCCTCTCATCCTTCTAAATTCCAGAGTATACAAGCCCAGCCTCTCCATTCTATCAACATATGACAGTCCTGCCATCACGGGAATTAACCTCGTGAACCTATGCTGCACTACATCAATAGCAAGAAAGTCCTTCCTCAAATTTGGAGACCAAAACTGCACACAATACTCCATGTGTGGTCTCACTAGGGCCCTGTACAACTGCAGAAGGACCTCTTTGCTCCTATACTCAATTCCTCTTGTTATGAAGGCCAATATGCCATTTTCTTTCTTCGCTGCCTGCTGTACCTGCATGCTTACTTTCAGTGATTGATGAACAAGGACCCCCAGATCTCATTGTACTGCACTTTCCCCAACTTGACACCATTCAGATAATAATCTGCCTTCCTCTTTTGGCCACCAAAGTGGATAACCTCACATGTATCCACATTAAACTGCATCTGTCATGCATCTGCCCACTCACCCAACCTGTCCAAGTCACCCTGCATCCTCATAGCATCCTCCTCACAGTTCACACTGCCACCCAGCTTTGTGTCATCTGCAAATTTGCTAATGTTACTTTTAATCCCTTAATCTAAATCATTAATGTATATTGTAAATTGCTATGGTCCCAGCATCGAGCCTTGCAGTACCCCACTAGTCAATGCCTGCCTTTCTGAAAGGGACTACTCTTTGTTTCTTGTCTGCCAACCATTTTTCTATCCATGTCAGTACCCTACCCCTAATACCATGTGCTCTAATCTGCCAGCTTCACGGTGGTGGACTGGACCAAACCAAGGTCGCCGTGACAGCCATTGGGATTGTAGTGCAACAACGGAGGCAACGTTTTCTGAATTATTTTGTCGAAGCAAGCAGCTGCAGATGCTCGTTTACCAAGGAAAGACACAAAATACTGGAGCAACTCATCAGGTCAGGCAGCATCTCTGGAGAATATGGATTAGTGACGCTTCAGGTCGGAATATTTCTGCAGGCTAAATTATTTTGTCTTGGAGAAACCATGCGAACTCTGCATGGACAGCAACCAGGTGTCAAAATAGTGTCTGAGTCCAGGGATACTCTTTGTACATCACAACTTTTGTGGATCACGCATCCTGAAATATTGCTGTTGCTTTCATTATCACAAGTGCACAAAGGAAAAAACAACTGTGTAGGAGGGAACTGCAGATGGTGGTTATACCAGTCTGAAGAAGGGTTCAGACCAGAAACGTCACCGATTCCTTTCCTCCTGAGATGCTGCCTGACACTCTGTTAATCGAGCATTTTGTGTCTATCTAAAGAAAAACAGCTCCCCATTGTATGCTGTAAGAGATGAAAGCCACAAAGCAGAAATATAAAGTCTTCATATAATGCACATCCTGATTGTGTTTCATTGACCTGCGTCCCTCATTTCCTCCTGTCCCTGTACCCTTAATACTTGCATTAATTCTTCTCTTCCATGTGTCTAGTTACCTTATCAGTACCTAATCTACCTCTGAACGCTGGATTTGGTTGATCTGTTTGGTGCGGCCAATATAATTGGAGAACAGCTATCATATTACCACTAGTCATGGTGATCAGAGAGTCTAGTTTTTTACAACAATGTTACATTATGCTAAGAAAACAGCTACCTTTTTTAATCATAGTAAAAAGAAGCCTTCCTGCTTCGAGTTCTAAAAATCACAAATTTTATATTGTCCAAAACCGACACAAATAAGGTGATTTTTAATAACTGCATTCCTGGCAGATGTGGCGATTGGCAATAATTGCTCTGTTCATTCAGAGTGGCACTGAGGCAGCTAGACTCTAAGCTGCAGGTTTTGAACGTGAGGACCTTACTGGCGATTTTCCATTCATAGAGTTGTGATTGCTGAACAGATATTTAGAGTTAAAAACAATATTGATGGGGCAGCAGCAGCTTATAAAAATAGTAGAGCTGCTACCAAATAACATCAGAGATCCAGGTTTGATCCTGATGTTTGGTGCTGTCTGCCTGGAGTTTGCACGTTCTTCCTGTGACTGTGTGCGTTTCCGCCGGGTGCTCTGGTTTCCTCCCACATCCCAAAACCATGCGGATTTATATGGTAATTGGCCCCTGTAAATTGCCCCTAGTGTGTATAAAATTAATGCGAAAGTGGGATGAGATGAAATTAGTGTGAGTGGGTGATTGATGGTCGGCATTGACGATGGGCCGAAGGGCCTGTTTCCAAGCAGCACATTTTAATTATGGAAGAAATTTGTCATCCAGTTCAATTGAGCACCCTGTCAAGGCCCTGCTCATAACTCTCCCCTTCAGCTAAGTTTTAGAAGATAATTTTTATGCTAGGCAAATTGTGCTTCACCTAATATCAACTGGGTACATTTCAGCCTAATACAACACAAGATTTCATTATCTCAGCTTTGCATGTCTCTTCTGCCTCAGTGGTGCATTTATGCTCCATTTTGGAGAAGGTGCATTGTAAAGTTGTTAGAGTGAATTAATCTTGATGTGAATTAATAATGTGTTATTAATTGCTACTAAAGTAAAACACGATGTATAAAATTATTGCCGCCTTGCTGTTGGGTTCGTAAAGTTGGCAAAATCACTCCACTTGCTTGAATACATTTATTGCCTCATAGCATAAGTTATATCAATGGCAGCTATCCAGGGGTCAAACTATTCATTTCAAATATAACATCCTGTGGGTTTTACTTGATTATGTGTTTAAATGACTATTTGAGCTTCAGAGGGATGCGGTTAAATTTCGTCCCTTCGGGTCAAATTTGGAAGGTACATATCTCCAACTATCTCGTTCCAGTTGAGCGATCCATCTGAAGTTATCAGGAAATAGAGAAATAATCCAGGAAGATTTTTATGTGAAGACAGCAGCAAACTGGCACAGAATTTATTTGTTCCAGGTCCAATTCACATTGAAGCTTAGAGCGGCAGAATTGGAGGTTAATTTCTAGCTTCCACAGACCACAGCTAAGCCGGTAACTTAAACAGATTTCCCTGTACGTTTTAAGTATAATATACGTAGTTGGCAGCTTTCAGCTCAAGCTGTGTTCTTCTGAGGCATTAATTTAACAATCTTCAATGGATAAGGAAGATTCAGTGAGAAAGGGCATTACAATTTATGCATATGGAGCGGCAAGCTTCATGTTTGGGATGAAAGATGTACTTGCTACCAGAACACTTTTTTAGATGGAATAAGAAGTGTGATCCTGTGTACCCCTCTTCTACTATTCCCTGTACACAATAGCATGTGATTGAATCTGCAAACAATGTTTGTATACAATGGTAAGGATTTCTTGGGCATTTTTGTTTAATTGATTTTTGTGGGGAATGGCTATCAACGGCAACACCAGCATATCTTTCCCATCCTTAATTATAATAATAATAATGTCTTTATTTATATAGCACATTTTTAGTCAACTTGCATTGACCCCAAAGTGCTTCACATAATTACATCCACACACACAGGCAAAGGTGGGTGAAGTGTCTTGCCCAAGGACACACACAGGCAAAGGTGGGTGAAGTGGCTTGCCCAAGGACACAACGACAGTATGCACTCCAAGCGGGATTCGAACCAGCTACCTTCCGGTTGCCAGCCGAACACTTAGCCCATTGTGCCATCTGTCGTCCTTGAGTATGCTGTGGTGAGCAATTGTGTTAAATCACAGTGAAGTTGTTGGTCAAAGCGTGTAGGAAGGAACTGCAGATGCTGGTTTAAACCGAAGATAGACACAAAATGCTGGAGTAACTCAGCGGGATAGGCTGCATTTCTGGATAGAAGGAATGGGTGACGTTTTGGGTCGAGACCCTTCTTCAGACAGATCAGAAGGGTCTCGACCCAAAACGTCACCCATTCCTTCTCTCCAGAGATGCTGCCTGCCCCGTTGAGTTACTCCAGCATCTGTTGGTAAAAGTACTCCCACTTTGCTGTGGGTGAGGGTGTTCCAGAGACAATGAAGGACTGAAAATCAATCTGTAAATATATCTGTAAACCAGGGTGGTGTGTGACCTTGCAGGTTTTATTAGGTTTAGGTTTAGGCTTTGGTTTATGATTGTCACGTGTACTGAGGGACAATGAAATGATTTGTTTTGCATTCTATCCCATCAAATTAGATAATACAATGCATCAATACAATCAAGCCAAACTTAAGTCCAATAGGAAGAGCGAATAAAAAGATACAGAATGCAGAATATAGTTCTCAACACTGTAGCGCAATAGTTCCAGAGACTAAATCCAATATCTGCAATGGGGTAGAGGAGAATCGAACTGTATCCTAGCTGTATCTCTAAATCCAAAACTAAAAGTGAGCTTATAGAAGGACCATTCAGCAGCCTGAGATCAAAGTTGTTCCTGAATCTGGTGATGTGCGCTTTCAAGCTTCTGTACCTCTGCCGAACAGGAGTGGGGAGAAGAAGGGATGACGGGTAAGGTATTTGATTATGTTGGCTGCTTTCCGAAGGCATCGTGAAGTGTAGATAGAGTAAATGGTGGGAGTGTGGTCTGTCGGATGGTCTGGGCTACTTCCACAATTCTCTGCAATTTCTTGCAGTCTTGCGCCGAGTTGTTCTCGAACAAAGCTGTGATGCAACCCAACACTATGCCTTCTATGGTGCATGTGTAGAAGTTGGTAAGAGTCACTGGAGATATGCTGAATTTCCTCGGTCTCTTGTGGAAGTTGAAGCATTGGTGTGCCTTCTTGGGTGTCATTTCATGTGACAATAGACAATAGACATGGTTAGTCCACAACAGATTGTAGACATGATTTGTGTTGTAGCGGGTCCAGATGAATTTCTGGTTAGTTTTGATGGTGCAGGACAATGCAAGGGTAACGTCATTGAATGGTAGGATGAGTGGCTCAACCATGTCTTATTGAAGATGGCCGTTGCCTGACACTTCTGTGGCATGAATATTACTTATCACTTCATGCCTAATTGTTGTGCCATGTGGGCATGGATTGCTTAATTTGCTGACAATTTGCGATTATACACACATCAATGAACACATAAATGAACAGACTCACCTTTGATCTTGAGTTGGAAGGATAGTCATTGATGAAGCAGCTGAAGATGATCGAGCCTAAGATACTGCCCTATGATCTCCCGCACCTATCACAAGGACTGGAATGACTGACCTCAAACAAATGTAGTTATCTTCATTTCTGCAAAGTATGACCCAACTATAATTATAGATGTATAGAAGTTTGGAGGTCATGTTGCAGTTATATAAGATGTTGGAGAGGCCACATTTAGAGTATTGTGTTCTAGTCTGGGCAGCATGTTATAGGAAAGATGTTGTCAAGCTGGAAAGGGTGCAGAGAAGATTTACAAGAATGTTGCCAGGACACGAGGGACTGAGCTATAGGGAGAGATTGACCAGGCTGGGACTCTATTCCCTGGAGCGCAGGATGATGAGGGATGATATTTTAAAGGTGTGCAGAATCATGAGAGGAATAGATAAGGTAAACATACAGAGTCTTTTGCCTATAGTACAGGAATGGAGAACGAGAGGACAGGGGTTTAATATGAGTGGGGAAATATTTAATGGAAACCTGGAGGGTAACTCTTTACAGAAAGGGTGGGGGGTGTATGGAAGGAGCTGCCGGAGGAGTTAGTTGAGGCAGGTACGATTGCAATGTTTAAGAAACATTTAGATGGGTATATGGATGGGGTAGGTTTAGAGGGATATGGGCCAGAAGCAGGCCTGTGGGACTAACGTAGATGGTACATGTTGGTCAGTGTGGGCAAGTTGGGCTGAAGAACCTGTGTCCATGCTGTATGACTCTATGACTCTTTGCACATGTTTTCTCCATCCTAACCTGTTCATCAATCTCTCTCAAAGCAATATGCTGGAGAATGTTTCAGATTCACATTCATGAACTACTTCCAATGCTTGTGTGTGGTATCAATACTTTCAGCATGCTTTAACATTTCTTCACAATAATTCATTTAGTGATTTTATAATCTATAACTTTTACATTATGATTTTTTTTTCTCCATGACTGCCTGATACCTATAAGATAATAATCAGATTTTTATGCGCACTCACAGACTTCTTTTTACTAATTTGTCAATGATTTTAACTGAAATCATTGAGAAACCAGTGGTTTAATATAATCCTACCACATGCAGACCACTCCGTGTCAAAGTGAAATGGAGCTTTATTGAATTTATTGAAAGGATGGTCATATTTAAACATAAACAGAGATCCAATGAGTCACTGTAGATACTTTTACCTTCCAGATTCAGCTTTAAAGCATACACTATTTTGAGTGTAGGTAGGAACTGCAGATGCTGGTTTACACTGAATGCTGGAGTAACTCAGCAGGTCAGGCAGCATCTCTGGAGAAAAGGAATAGGTGATGTTTCGGGTCTGACCCTTCTTCAGACTGACAGAAGGGTTCCGACCCGAAACGTCACCCATCCTTTTTCTCCAGGGATGCTGACTGACTTGCTGAGTCGCTCCAGCATTTTCTGCCTGGTTCCAGAATATGGGCAATTTCTGAAATCTATTGAGAATCTAGACTTCAGACTTCTTCAGACAGGGGAGAAAGAAGTTCAAGTTCAAGTTCAAGTGAGTTTATTGTCATGTGTCCCTGTATAGGACAATGAAATTCTTGCTTTGCTTCAGCACACAGAACATAGTAGGCATTTACTACAGAACAGATAAGTGTGTCCATATACCATGATATAAATATATACACACATGAATAAATAAACTGATAAAGTGCAAATAACAGAAAATGGGTTATTAATAATCAGAGTTTTGTCCGAGCCAGGTTTAATAGCCTGATGGTTGTGGGGAAGTAGCTATTCCTGAACCTGGTTGTTGCAGTCTTCTGGGTCCTGTACCTTCTACCTGAAGGTAGCAGGGAGATGATTGTGTGGCCAGGATGGTGTGGGTCTTTGATGATACTGCCAGCCTTTTTGAGGCAGCAACTGCGATAAATCCCCTCGATGGAAGAAAGGTCAGAGCCGATGATGGACTGGGCAGTGTTTACTACTTTTTGTAGTCTTTTCCTCTCCAGGGCGCTCAAATTGACGAACCAAGCCATGATGAAACTAGAGATATGAAGAGATACAAAGAACAAATGAATAAAAGGTTTGAAAAAGGACACTTATTTGAGTGGTGTTGCTATTGCCATGGAATGTGTTTTTTTTCATGGGGACATTAACAAGTATGCATCATATACCTGAGGAAGCTAACTTTGTGTCATTGATATTTTGTAGATCAAACCATTAGTTCAACTTAGCTTAACATCGCACAGACGAAAAAAAACACAAAGCACTGGAGGAATTCAGCGAGTCAGGCAGCATCGGTGGAAGGGTCCCAACCTAAAATGTCATCTGACTATTCCCTTCACAGATGCTGCCTGGCCCATTGAGTTCCTCCAGCACTTTGGATTTGCTCAAAATTCCAGCATCTGCAGAATCTTGTGTTTCCATACACAGATGAGCAGTTGTTCAATAAAAACAGATGCTCGCCAACAGCGTCTAGTTAGTGGTGTGGTGGCGCTGTGGTAGAGTTGCTATTTTACAGCACCAGAGACACAGGTTCAATCCTGACTACGAGTGTAAAGTCTTAGAACATGGTGTTAAGAGTGCTGTTGGTTCAGGGTGGGAGGGGGAGCAATGAGAGGACACATTGCATTGTGAGACTTGTATGTCAATATTACAGTGATGCAGCTTAAAGCCCCCCCACTGACCCACTAAGTGGCCAGCTGGAGTGTGATTATATATGTGATTAGATAAAGGGCCTGTCCCACTTTCCCGAGTTACTCACAAATTCTCCCGAGTTTTTAAACTCGCAGAATGTCCGTAACGAGTCCTTAGGAAGCTATAGGAGTCCGTGGATATATCGTAGCGGCTCGTTATGCCAGCCGTAGGTACTCGGGGCTATTTTTTTACTCGTGGGCATTTTTCATCATGCTGAAAAAATGTCCCGACTTACCTGATGGCATAACAAGCCGCTACGATATATCCATGGACTCCTACGGCCTCCTACGGACTCATTACGGACATTCTGCGAGTTTGAAAACTCGGGAGAATTCGTGAATAACTCGGGAAAGTGGGACAGACCCTTAAGGGTGCTTTCTGTACGGAGAGAGAGGGGATGCAAGGAGGACTTGAAATTAGAATTCAACAAGTCAGGAAGCATCAGTGAAAGGAATGGACGCACAATATTTTGAGTCAGACAGAAGAAGGGTCCCAACCTGAAATGTCATCTGACTATTCTCTGCACACAGATGCTGAGGTTCAATCCTGAGTACGGGTGCTGTCTGTGCAGAGTTTGCACATTCTCCCTGTGACAGCATTGGTTTTCCCCGGGTGCTCTGGATTCCTTCCACTCTCCAAAGATGTTCAGATTTTAAATTTTGTTGTACATGGTTCATGTTACAATGACAATAAAGAAACTATTCTCTATTCTCTATTCTCTGTTTGTAGGTTAATTGACTTCTGTAAATTGTCCTTAGTGTGTAGGATAGAATTAGTGTATGGAGTGATTGCTGGTCGGCGTGGACTCGGTGGGCCGAAGGTCCTGTTTCAACGCTGTATCTCTAAATTAAACTAAACAAATCCATCAGCTACTTCCAGGTTAGTGGTGGATTTCTACTAGCTTTTACCATGGTCCTGCAAATAATAGGCACTTTATAAAAGTTTTCAAGTTTGCTAATTTAAAAAGTTCTATCAGGTACTGTAAGGTTCTGTCCTGATTTCTATCAGATATTCTCAAATAAGAACAGTTAAGATGCATTTCCTTAGAGAATGGCAGTGTTAGAGTTGCTGCCTTGAGGCGCCAGAGACCCAGGGTCGATCCTGACTACAGGTACTGTCTGAACAGAGTTTGTACGTTCTCCCCGTGACCGTGTGGGTTTTCTCCAGGTGCTACGGTTTCCTCCCACATTCCACAAACATTCAGGTTTGTAGGTTAATTGGCTTCTGTGAATTGTAAATTGTCCCTAGTGTGTAGGATTATGCTAGTGTATGGGGTAATTGTTGGTTAGTGTGGACTTGGTGGGCCAAAGACCCTGTTTCCAGGCTGTATCTCTAAAGTGTAAAGTCTTAGAGCATGTTGTTCAGAGTGCTGTTGGAGCAGGGTGGGGTTGGGGGGGCAATGATTGGAGACATTGCATTGTGAACTCTGCATGTCAACATTGCAAAGTGATGCAGCCTAAAACAACCCCACATCTCCACTAAATGGCTAGCTGGATTGTGATTATATGTGGCACGCATTATTTAGTATCCTGTAGTTGTCCATCCTGATATCCACATTTGAACCACCGTGCCACATAGCTAATTGATAAGGCTATTTACTGTTGGTGATCTGCCACTTTCTTTGTTCTCTGTGCCAGGTCCTTTCATAGAATGCCTGCTCCCACCATTTCCCTTTTTTAGAAGCAAGTTGTCATTAAGTAGTGTGATCAAGCTTTAAGTGGAGGGCGGAACAGTGGCTCAGCGGTAGAGTTGCTGCCTCACAGCGCAAGAGACCCGGGTTTGATCCTGCCTATGGGTGCTGTCTGTACAGAGTTTGTATGTGTCCCTGTGACCGCATGAGTTTCCTCCGGGTGTTCCGGTTTCCTCCCACATCCCAAACATGTGCAGGTTTGTAGGTTAATTGACCTCTGTTAATATGTCCCTAGTGTGTAAGATAGGGCTAGTGTACATGTGTTCTGGTTGGCGTGGAACTAGCTAACTAACTCTGAACAAAACTAAACTGGACTTGGCTGCTCCCCCTGCTAAGGTATGCACCCTGTAGCTGTTTAACGCTTTCTGCATGCAGGTGCCATAAATAAGAAAGCAGTATTTGTTGGCAAAATGTCTGCATTGTAATCAATGGGATGCATTGTGCTGCTTGTGCCTGTTTCACTGGTCATGCAGTTAAGTCTCAATGTTCTTTTAGCCAGTTTTGAAACAAACTATCAGATGAGAGTGCAGTAATCTGAATCAGAATGCTGCCTGGATTTGAGGGTACCAACTATAAGGTGGTTGGACAAACTTGGATTGTTTTCCATAGAGCATCGGAGGCTGAGGGGAGACCTAATGGAAGCATACAAAATTATGAGAGAAATAGATAGGGGCAACAATCAGACCCTTTTCCCCAGGGTGGAAATGTCAAAGACCGGAGAGCATAGCTTTAAGTTGAGAGGGGCAAAGTTTAAAGGAGATGTGTAGATCTGTTTTTTTACACAGAGAGTGATGTGCACCTGGAATATGCTGCCAGGGTTGGTGATGGAGGCAAATACAATAGTGGCATTTAAGATGTTTTGTAGATGGGCGCACAAATATGCAGGGCATGGGGAGATATGGATCACGTGCAAACGGAGGAGATTAATTTAACCTGGCATCATGTCCATGACCAGGCCCATCAGACATTGTGTGCTGATGGAACTGTTCCTGTACTGTACTGTTCTATTTTGGCGAGTCGAGACAGTCGGGTTCTTTATTTTTTAAACGAAAATAAAGTGATTACCCGAGTCGATATTAACAGCCAAAATAAACGATACTCACTCAACCGCATGGAGCTCGAATGAATGGTTTTACCGAAAGCCCGTGCATATGCTCGCCCGCTCATGTGACCGTGCCAGCCAATAGCGAGGGTTCAACATTACCACTACGCTACACTATGCTTTATATTCTAAACCAAGAGTTCCCAACCTGTGCCTACCCAAGGGGTAAATTTGTTGATTCTGGATTTGTACATATTTTTTCTCATTGACTGACTGTGTATGATTCTGGTATACCGGTATCTGTTCAACATTAGTTGTTCATAAATAAGTGAAATAACATTATTTTGTGCTATTAAACTTGCCAGGGGTAAATGGGACGAAAATGGTAGGGAACCTCTGTTCTAAACCATAAAAATGGAAAATTGATAGAATTGTTTTGATTAATTCCTCTTGCTTAGCTGTATGACGAGTACTTGTTAGAGTCACATGGTGATGTGTCCAAGCCCGCTGGTTTGTGTTAGTCAATTGAAGATACCCTTATGTTTGGCCTTGTAACCTCAGTATCATGAGTCCCCTATCATCAGAGGTAGAACAGAGGTTATGGTGCTTTTTTTCCCACTTGAATCTCCTGAATCCATGGAAAATACCTCAGAATAAACCCAGCATCATATCTCATAATGGTGCGAGGTTCTGGGTATGAATCTGAGAAAGAAAAATTACACGTGGAGGGAATAACATTTTAATTCACTGGCCATGGGTTGTAAATATTTACAAGGCTATTTTACATAGAATGCACCAGTGATTGATTTAATTTATTCAACCACAATAAATGAATGTGGATTGTACAAAGTAGATTGTATGTGTGATTTGTAGAAACCTATAATTGTCAACTCTGGTTAGATGAGTTTACGAATGGCACATTCATTCAATTTGATCATTCACTGGGAAAATTGCGATAATTTGATAAATCATAACATTTTAAAGTAATTTTGCTCATAACATCATGATTATATTTTTTACCAAATCATGATTCAAAGTTAACGCCACAAGAAATATTACAGGAAATAGAACAATGAAAACATTGTCTGAAGAAGGGTCTCGTCCCGAAACGTCACCCATTCCTTCTCTCCAGAGATGCTGCCTGTTCCACTGAGTTACTCCAGCATTTTGTGTCTACCTTCAATGAAAACTATCTTTCTTCTTTCAACCTGTAAAAGCTGTGGGTAATATTAAAAAATGTAAACCATATACAGGCAACTTGCATTTACGTAAGCAATTCTTGTAAACCCACTGACGCCCACATGTTCTCCACGTCGGAGCTCCCATGTGGTCTCTGTGTCGGAGCTCCCATGAGGTCTCCACGTTGGAGCTCACATGTGGTCTCTGGATAGGAGCTCCCATGTGGTCTCCACATTGGAGCTCACTTGTGGTTTCCACTTCGGAGCTCCCCTGTATTTCCATGTCGGTGCACTCCCCTATTCTCTGCGTCAGAGCTCCCAAATGATCTCTGTGTTGGAACTCCCACATGATCTTTGTGTCGAACGGTAAATTTACGCATGAACACTAGCAGTTCTATTTCCAACTTAGGTGACATCCGACCTGCACAAGATTCCAAGGGAAGTATCCCTTATGTAAGCCAGGGTGCGTCTGTGCTCAGGTCTGCAAACCTGATTTAAACCTTGCAAAATTTAAAGGATAGTTATTTTATTTAACAGACAACAGGCTTAGAAGAAGTTCTATGAGAAGTCATCTTCCTTATCCAGAAACGCTTAATATACATTTTCTCAGGGGCCACAATACTGAATCTGTAAATTAACTGCCCAGTTGTGGAAAAATACATTCTGCAAAACCCCTGAACAAAAACTGTGGTAAACTAGCTCTGCTATTCAAGAAAAGTACATGCAAAGTACATTTAAGTACCTTTTCCAACTGCCAGCGAGCAATCACAATGCCTTGGAAAATGCGACTCAGTCTGTTGCTGAAATGTATAATGATTTTTTAGTTTATTTAGTTCATTGTTATTTTACTATGGTTCATTGTTCTTTGTTTCAAATGCATTCCATTACAGCACAGTGATAAAAAAAATAGTATTTCTGCTATCTAAATGCATGTTGAATACATTTTCTTTAATCATAATTCATATAGGTTTTTCTTGCACATACTGTTGGATACTAGCCTTGGGAATACACTAAGCTACAACAAGCCTCTATTAGAGTTTGGGGTATTGGAGAGTAAATGGAGATCTCTTTATATTCATCAACTGCAGATTCCTAGCACTTTCTGTTTGTATTGCCATTTCCTGGTGGAAAGGTGATATTTTATTTGGCACGCTCATGATTTGTGTGCAATTGGGAACATTTTTCTTGTTGGAATGGAGCAAGGGAAAGAATTTCTCTATTTATTTTTCTGTGTTCTCTATTTGAAATACTCAATGTCAAAACCACATTAATTATAATTGCGCAGCAGAAATAATTAATGGAATGCATGGATGATCGACACATATCGATAATATGTTCCCTTATTTCCCCGCAAAATGTTATTTGGTTGTTACTTGACAATCTTTTATATTTAATAAGCCAAAAATAAAAATTAGGTTTTAAGTTACAATGTGCAAACAGCTTCTTCATGAAAAGAAACCATTTACATTTATTTATTTTTGTCTTGATGCAAGTTCTTTGATCAACAGTTGATGAAGTATTTGAAATCTGTATTTAATTTCACTCTAAATGTTGTGACCTGTCCTTTTCTGATTCTTAATTTTGTGACTGCTAATGACATTTGAATGAAACTTTGCTCACCTTTTCATCTCTGAGATTATTCTTTCTTTCTAATGTTATGGATAGTAACATTATCCATAATGTTACAGCTACTTACTGAAATGTTATTAATGCTTCATCAACCATTTATTTTGCTACGTGTGCTACCACAGTCAGTTGAATTAACAGAATGGATGTATTCATAACACATAGGAGCAGAATTAGGCCATTCGGCCCATTGAGATTGTTCCACCATTTGATCATGGCTGATCTACTTTTCTTTCTCAACCCCATTCTCCTACCTTCTCCCTGCAACCTTTGACACCCTGAATCTCTGCTCAAAAATACCTAATGACAGCCTCCACTGCCATCTGTGGCATTGAATTCCACACATTTAGCACCCTCTGGTGAAAGAAAATCCTCCTCATCTCCATTCTACAGGTATGTCCTTTTAATCCAAGGCTGGTCCTCGACTCTCCTACTACAGGTGTTCTACCATATCTATCATTTATTAAATTGCTCATGAATTTTCTAAATTGTATGTAAAGCATAAATCGTTTAAAAAGTCTGATTTATCGAAAACAAAATATTGAAGATGTTGCAAATGTGAAATGAAATTTGAAATGAAGGGCAGCTTTGGGTTCACTGGCGCGTATATGGAGCTTCACTGGCAGGTATGTGGAATGAGCTGGCAGAGGAAGCAGTTGAGGCAGGTATTATAACATGATTTAAAAGACATTTGGACAGGTGCATGGATAATTTAGTTTTTTTACTTTTGTTAATTACTAGACTAAGTCACACGGGAGCCCTGGTCCCCCAACGCAACCCATTCCCCAACGCAATATTCCACCACTCACCCATTACCCAACGCAACCCGTTCCCCCAACGCAATATTCCACCACTCACCCAAAGCCCATAACTGAGCAAGCGCGGCTCATTTTCCCTCATCCCCGAGCTCTCCCTCCCCCTCCTCTTCATATGTGGGGGGGGAGGGAAGCGGGGTGTGTGGCGGGGGGGTGTGGGGTGTGGGGTAGGAGGGGAGGAGGGGTGTGTGTGGACAGGGAGGTGTAGGAGGGGGGAAGAGGGTGGTGTGGGGGAGGGGGGGTGTGGAGGGGGGGGGTGGGGTTGCAGGGGGGTGTGGGAATGATTGTGGGGTGAGGGTGTAATTGTGGGGTGGGGGGAGGTGTGTATGTGGGCAGGAGGGGTGTGGCGGGGGGAGGAGGGATGTGTGGGTGGGGGTGTGGGCAGGGGCGGCTGTGTGGGGGGGAGGGGTGTGTGGCGGGATGTGTTGTGGAGGAAGAGGGGTGTGTGGGCAGGGGTGAGTGAGCTCAGAGAAAAGACAGAGGAAGAGCCATGGGGGAGAGGGGGGCATCACGGGGGAGGGGAGGATGAACCAGTGAGGGGGACCAGAGGGGTAGGGCTGGAATTGGCAGGTGTGATGGGGACTCACAGCAGGTGTTGGTCACTGGTCGTTCTCCTCTGCTGGGATCAGAGTCTCCGCTTTCCGTTTGGTGACATCTCCGACTCCGGGCTGGGCTGGGCTGGGTCGGGTCTCCGACACTAGGCTGCTGCTTGGGGCTCGGCTGCTACATGGGGCGGGGCTGGGCTGGGCTGCTCGGGGCTGGGCTGCTCGGGGCTGGGCTGCTCGGGGCTGGGCTGCTCGGGGCGGGGCTGCTCGGGGCGGGGCTGGGCTGCTTGGGGCGGGGCTGGGCTGGGCTGCTCGGGGCTGGGCTGCTTGGGGCGGGGCTGGGCTGCTTGGGGCGGGGCTGGGCTGGGCTGCTCGGGGCTGGGCTGCTTGGGGCGGGGCTGGGCTGCTTGGGGCGGGGCTGGGCTGGGCTGCTCGGGGCTGGGCTGCTTGGGGCGGGGCTGGGCTGCTTCGGGTCCCTCCGAAAGTTTGGTTGGAAACCTCCGCCAGCCATCCTCAGTTCCAGTAAAGACGCGATGGCGCAGGAAGTGGCGGACCGTCCAGGGGAGTGACAGGGGAAGAAACTAATTCATGCAGCGCCGACTGGCAGGAGAAGAGATCGATTTGCGCACGCACGGTTTTTAAGATTTTTAAACATCTCTAACCTTTACGACATTCAACCGATCGGAACGAAACTTGGCACACTTGCAGCACCGGAGAACGGCGAGTGAACTGGCAAAAAAAATCGTAGGGCTATCGCAAACCGTTTTTGCGCTAATAGAAAGACCGCTCAACCGGAAGATAACAAGGTCAGAGTTTTAATTATGTATAGATTGTCACATGTATAGAGATAGTGAGAAGCTATTGTTTGCCTAAGAAAAGACTATACATGATTATAATCACACCATCTACAGAGTACAGATAAAGGGTACAGTACTTAGGACAATACTTTGACAAAGTCTGACTAAAAACAGATTAAACATTAAAGAGAGGAAAGGTTTAGAGGGATATGGGCCTAACATTGGCAGGTGGGACTAGTGTAGCTGGGGTATCTAGGTCGGCTTAAGCAAGGTGTTGTTTCGATGGTGTATGACTATGTTAGGCAGTATCTAAAGGGAGAGAGACAGAATTAATGTTTCAGGTCAATTAATGTCTCTGAAAATGTTCCAATGTCTTTTACTGAAAGGTTCACAGCTGAGTCCAAAGGGTATGAAGCATTTGGATGAAGGTTCCTCAAGCTTATTAAAAACTTTCAGTGAAACACTCTAGGAGATAAAGAACACTACAGTTGAAATTCTAGACTTGATATTTTATCTTGTCTGTTCCTTTATTTGTCTTGCATCATAATATTTTTTTTTCCCATTTAACTTTGCTTTTCTTCCTGAGCATTGCTTCTCTTTTCACAATTGTGATTCACTCATGTCAGGCTCAAAACATTTTGGAACTGTCATAATTAGTTCAACTACCAAATTGCTATTTGGTTTGCAATGTTTCGTTTAGTTAGTTTAGTTTAGAGGTAGAGCATGAAACCATGCTTTTGGCCCACTGAGAGCACAGCTATCATCCATACACTAGTTCTATCCTACTCACTAGGGCCAATTTACAGAAGCCAATTAACCTCTAAACCTGCATGTCTTTGGAATATGGGTGGAAACCAGAGCATCCAGCGAAAACTCATGCGGTCACAGAGAGAACGTACAAACTCAAAACAGACAGCACCCAGAGTCAGGATCGAACCCGGGTTCCTGGCACTGTAAGGCAGAAATTCTGCTGCTGTGCCACAGTGTCACCCTTAGGTGGTGTAAATAGCTCATTCTAAGTTTCCCCCCAGTCTAGTTTCAGTCAATAAAATACTGAGTTAAGCACGTGCATCTAAACTTTATTTTGGAAAAACACAATAACAGTGCCCTACTACTATACCTAACCAATTCGATACGATACTTGTATCTGCCTGGCCAAGCCCTCCTAGCCTCGTGCAAGCAGAGACACACCAGAAGGTCACGCAATCCTAGGCGTTCTCCCAGAAGATCAACACAGGACCTCGTGGGAGAGGCCTTTTATAGGTCCCCGAACCTTGAGGGACTAAACCACATGGGGGTGGTCTCTATACAGTCCAATAACAGATATCTTGGTGGCAGTGTAAACTGTGAAGAGGATGTTAAGAGGTTGCAGGGTGACCTGTACAGGTTGAGTGAATGGGCAGATGCGTGGCAGATGCAGTATAATATAGATAAATGTGAGGTTATCCACTTTGGTGGCAAAAACAAGGGGGCAGATTATTATCTCAATGGGTTAAGGTTAGGTAAGGGGGAGGTACAGCGAGATCTGGGTGTCCTTGTACACCGGTCACTGAAAGTTGGCGTACAGGTACAGCAGGCAGTGAAGAAAGCTAATGGAATGTTGGCCTTCATAACAAGAGGATTTCAGTATAGGAGTAGAAAGGTTCTTCTGCAGTTGTATAGGGCTCTGGTAAGACCACATCTGGAGTATTGCGTACAGTTTTGGTCTCCTAATTTGAGGAAGGGCATCCTTGTGATTGAGGCAGTGCAGCGTAGGTTCACGAGATTGATCCCTGGGATGGCGGGACTGTCATATGAGGAAAGATTGAAAACACTAGGCTTGTATTCACTGGAGTTTAGGATGAAGGGGAATCTGATAGAAACATATAATATTATAAAAGAACTAGACAAGCGAGATGCAGGAAAAATGTTCCCAATGTTGGGCGAATCCAGAACCAGGGGCCACAGTCTTAGAATAAAGGGGAAGCCATTTAAGACTGGGGTGAGAAAAAAGTTTTCACCCAGAGAGTTGTGAATTTGTGGAATTCCCTGCCACAGAGGGCAGTGGAGGCCAAATCACTGGATGGATTTAAGAGGGAGTTAGATAGAGCACTAGGGGTTAGTGGAATCAAGGGATATGGGGAGAAGGCAGGCATGGGTTATTGATTGGGGATGATCAGCCATGATCGCAATGAATGGCGGTGCTGGATCGAAGGGCCGAATGGCATCCTCCTGCAACTATTTTCTGTGTTTCTATGTTTCTATATTGATTAACACAGTACATGATAGACATTTCCCAAACCCAATAATACAGTGACTAATACAATGTATCTGACAAAGTTTCCAGATGCAAGTTAACAGATGAATTATGCAACATGTGCCTGGATATTCATGAAACCCAGACATAGAAACATAGAAAATAGGTGTTCAATATGATCATGACTGACCATCCAACTCAGTATCCTTCTCTCCATACCGCCTGATCCCTTTAGCCACAAAGGCCACATCAAACTCCCTCTTAAATGTAGCCAATGAACTGGCCTCAACTACCTTCTGTGGCAGAGAATTCCGCAGATTCACCACTCTCTGTGTAAAAAAATGATTTTCTCATCTCGTTCCTAAAAGACTATCCTTAAACTGTGACCCCTTGTTCTGGACTTGCCCAACATCGGGAATAATCTTCCTGCATCTAGCCTGTCCAACCCCTTAAGAATTTTGTAAGTTTCTATAAGATCCCCCCTCAATCTTCTAAATTCTAGCGAGTATTCAAGGCTCAACACTTAACCCAATCAACATCTAGCAAAGTAAAGCTTTGCAACAATATTTACAATGAGTATGTCTGGATGCATTCACCCAATCCGCTTCATGCAATTTACACCTAATTGTCAGAATCTGCAGATGTTCCATTCTCTTCTTGCAACTCTTATCTAGGCTCTAGACAAGCTGGCACCATTCTGCAGCTTGTCCCATTTCTGCAGAAGGCACATTTAAATTGACCAAATGGCCTAGCAGCCCAGAAGCCTTTACTCAATTTTAGTATCCTGGCATCTCCAATTTGGCCAGAATTAACATACCTTCCTTTTATCATATATGATAAACCATCATTTGTGATAACCAAGTGATCAGATAATCAGATAACCAGATATACATATGTGTGTCTATTACATTCTCCATCTATTAACAACAATGACGATGGTGTTTCTTCCCAGAATCTTATCAAGGTTCCAGAGTTTTTGTGGGCGTAGCTTCACAATTTTTGTCTGATGAGTCTTCACCTCCTGAGTTTTCGTGGGCGTGAAATCCCTTCATCTGTGTTGTTGCCCATTCTTCCATCCCTTTCCAGGGAGTTACCATTCATGCACTAATGCTTTCCCATTCATTCACTGTAATTCTGCTCTGTCAATACTATCCCTATTATATTCTGCTCTATAATATCTTCTTCACTACCCGAGGATCAATACTAATTAACCCTCTCCGTATTCACACGATGTTCCTTAATGTATGTCTTATGATGGTTTCTCATATAAATTTCAGCTGGGTTTAGTCCAGATTTCCCTATAGACGTGACTCTTATTTAAAGCAAACCATGAAAAATGTTTCAATTCAACCAAATTCAGTCTCAGCCTTCAATTTAATATTTTAAGTTTCAGGGTCCGTCTCACCCTTCTCATTCCACAGCTTTGTGGTCAATAACACTATTCCATTCCAATGCCTGTGGAATTCCCAGCTGGTCAAATTTAATCAATCAATTTCTATATGTTGTCAATTTTATCATAAAACCAATTAAGAATGCCGAATTTAGGGACAATTTCTTTCCACCTTGATAATTGAAGCTGCTTTACTATAAAGGGTTACACAATTTAAATCCACCGGTCACATACATCAACTCTGATACCTCAACACCCATTTCCTCATTTCTCCTTCTAATTCAATAGACTTCTCCTCCAGTACTTCTTCCTTAGTATGTTGGCTCGTCTCTCAGTCCATAGGGGTTCTTTCTCATAACTAGTTTCCTTTTACCACAGAGTAACTTTTTCGTCTCTTTGGTCTTTCGAACTTTGGTCTCTTAAAGGGAAGTCTTGCTGTTCACAGTTCCTCTTTTTTACTATCTCAAATTCCATGTTACCAGATCTTCCCAAGTTCCATCCTTTCCTGATGTTCTCTGAATAATCCTTCCCATCTTTGGCTGCCTGTCTGGGGATGAGACAATAACAATACCCAATTAATAATCAAACTTTAAATACTCCTAAGCCAAATCTCACAAGTCGGTTCCAAATCTCAAACTTTAAAGTTCATCAAATTCATTACCATACAATTTAGAGATCGAATTCAAAATGTTATCAATTTATTTCTAATAACTATAATTTAGGCTCAAACTAGGTGTTTTGCCCCAAACCACAGAGTAGTGTCTATTTCCAAATTCAAATTAGAACTTGCCCCAATAATCGTCGTAGGTTGTCTGTAACTTTTAGAAAAGTTTGGATGGTGTTATTTTCTTTCTCCTTCACTGGTGTCAAAAGCTAGATGATGTTAAAGTTGGGCACCAGGGTAGGTATCTTCTTCTTCTTTCTCGATGTTAGTTTCAAAGGAGTAGGGATACTGAGGAGCAGCCTTTGCTACCTGTTGGCCTTCCAGATGTGTCTTAAAGGGACAGGACAGTATCATTTCCTCCTTGTTGTTGGTCCCTGTTTCTGGGAAGCTACTTTACCTGAGCTGTGTCTTCTGCTCGTTCTCAAGGGTCCATATATTCTTTACCTCTCTCCCCAGGCAGTATGTTGTCGATTATACTGTCCTGCAGGCACAAACTAAGTAACAAGTTAGTACAAGGTACACGAAAATGCTGGAGAAACTCAGCGGGTGCAGCAGCATCTATGGAGCGAAGGAAATAGGTAACGTTTCGGGCCAAAACCCTTCTTCAGACAAATTAGTACAATTGCTCCTTTCCCTACTCCCGTACCTCCTGCACAATAAGTTTGTTTCTTCCCTTCCTAGTGCCATTTCAGTTCTCCTTAGTTCTTATTTTTGTTGCCACCAGTTACTATATTTCCCTTTTCGTAGTCCTTCCTTTTAGTGAGGTTTCTCGATCCCAATTAGATTAATTGTGTCTCTCTTCCTGCGATTCAGAAAGGGTGGTGTTCTTTCTTGTTCTTATAATTTATTATTATTTTTGGGCAATGTGAGGATGTCCTCTGATTTCATATTTTGTATTAGCTGGCAGATCAGGGCTACCGGAATGGATTTGGCTGCCAGAATGTCCCTGCCCCCTGATCTTCTGGCCAGTGTCCTCTTCCTCTACCTTTGGGGTTCCAAGTGTCCCTGTAACCTCTAGGGTTCCACTGACTTTTTAAACCCTGTGGCCCTCTTCTTTGCCTCCTTCCTTCTCGATATTCCCTCACAGGCTCCAATGTCCTGATTCCCCACAGTTGTAACATTGATCAGATCTACCAAATCGAGGGAAAGTCGGCTCTCGGAATGGCATGTCTATCCATGCTTTAAATTGCTCCTCCTTATCTTCCTTCGAAGTTATTTCCCGTTTCTGGATTTTTAGTACGGGTCTCTGTAAGGATTTAGCTGCCGTCGAACCAGGTTGCATTGAAATGTGGATGTCTGTGGCCCGGGGATAATATACACCTACTGTGGGATCTAATTCTAAAGGCGTAGTAGGCAGCTTCCTACTAGGGAACTGCCTACGGGGAATCCGCTCTATACCCACATCGTCGGGAATTTGCTCTGACCTTACAATGCTATCAGTGTCAGGATCAGCCACTTCAAATCCTCCTGTTGTCTCAGCCTCATAAAAGCTGCTCGTTCTGCTACCGGAATCTCTGTACTTTAGGAAGGATTCCTTTACTTTCCCACTTGATTTCCCAATTAATTTTGGCGCCCACTTCTGCAGAACCTTCCTTCTAGCTCCTTGATCCCCCACACTATCCTCTGCTGATGGGTGAGACCCCGTGGTTAGTGGAGACCGAGGGATGAGGAGGGGTGTAAGGCATGCGGGGACGGGTGGGAGACATCGCAGAAGGCGTCTGGAACTGGAGCGGCGGAGCATAGGGACCAGCAGGCGGTGGGTGGGGTTCCATCACAGCAAGCAGGTGTTGTCGACTTCCGGTAAACCGCTCCCTCACAGTCCACCATCGTGGCTCGTTAGTCGGGCTGACAACAGTGCCCAGACGGGAATGTCCAGTCGAAGTTCGTAGACGGACGACCTGGACCTGCAGTAGAGGCTCGAGTGGTCTGCTGGAGCTGTCATATGATCGTTTCTGGATGTTCTGCCTCTCTTGGAGACGTCTCCGGATAATGGCAAGCTCCAACGCACGAGGAACCAGCTGCTGTTGTGTGGTGGGGACCGGAGACCTCGTCAATCTCGACATCAGGCGCTGTGCCGGCGATCCCAGGGTACCGTCCCTGGCAATGTTTCTGAGATTCAGGAGATTTTGAAATGCGTGCCCCCTCCAGCAAGTGCTTGGCACTTCTGACAGCGCATTCAGCAAGTCCATTACTCTGAGGATACTCGGGACTGCTCGTGACGTGCTGGAAGTTCCATCGGTCTGCGAAAAGCTGGAACATGTGGCTGGTGAACTGCCGACCATTGTCGGTTCTCAGGCAAACAGGAACGCCATAGGCGGAGAAGTGTCTCTTCAGCTTCTTGATGACCATCTCAGACATGAGGGAGGTCAGTTCGTCAAGTTCAAACCAGTTAGAAAAGGAATCGACCAGAACGAGGTAATGCTTACCGCACCATTCGAAAATGTCTGCCGCCAGCAATGTCCAGGGCAGCGTTGGTGGCGGTTGTTGCAGAAGGGGTTGCCGCTGCTGATGAGGCACAAGGTTGTTGCAAGTGGGGCAGGAGGCTATGCGGTCCTGAATGTACTCGGCCATCCCCGGCCAGTAGAACAGACCACGAGCGCGTGCCAGTGTAGAATCAGCCCCTGGGTGACCGCTATGTGCTTCTTTGAAGTATTCATCTCGCAGTGACGAGGGTATCACCAACTTGTGACCCTTAACCACAACACCACCCTGTACCATCAGTTCATCACCTACCAGGAAGTATTGCTGTACCTCTGTGGGCGTGTCGGATCATTTGTCAGGCCAGCCTGTTTTGATGATGGAGGAGGGGGTTTGAGGGTATCGTCAGTGGCAGTGTGCGCGGCCAGGGTACACAGTTGCTTACTGGGGACAAGGTCGACACCGAGGACCATGAAATCCTCCTGTTCATGGGGGTGTTGTTCGCAAGATGCCCGAGGTGCATGAGAGAGAGTGTCAGCAACATGCATGTCCTTACCCTTCTTGTAGGTAATGGTGAAGTTGTACCGCTGCAGCTGCAGCATCACGCGCTGCAAGCGAGCTGGTGCAGCATGGATGGGCTTGTTCAGGATTGTCACCAGCGGTTGGTGGTCCGTCTCGACCGTGAATGTGTTGCCAAGGGCGAAATCACGGAATCCGACACGCCTACAGAGTTTCCCAATCCTCTGGCTTCAGGCTACACGTTGCTGTGTTATACATCTTTTCTTTTAGTTTTATTCTATCCCTAACTTCTCTTGTCAGCCACGGTTGCCTCCTACTCCCCTTTGAATCTTTCTTCCTTTTTGGAATGAAATGATTCTGTGTCTTCCGGATTATGCCCAGAAATTCCAGCCATTGCTGTTCCACCGTCATTCCTGCCAGGATCCCTTTTGAGTCTACCTTGGCCAGCTCCTCCCTCATGCCTTCATAGTCCACTTTGTTCAACTGCATCACTGACACTTCCGATTTAATCTTCTCCTTCTCAAATTGCAGATTAAAACTAATCATATTATGATCACTACCTCCAAGCGGTTCCTTTACCTCGCGTTCTCTTATCAAATCTGGTTCATTGGACAACACTAAGTCCAGAATTGCCTTTACTCTGGTCGGCTCCATTACAAGCTGCTCTAAGAATCCATCTCAGAGGCATTCTACAAACTCTTTCTTGGGGTCCTGAACCAACCTGATTTTCCCAGTCTATCTGCATATTGAAATCCCCCATCACCACAGTGGCACCTATGTTACATGCCAGTTGTAACTCCTGCTGCAACTTACTCCCTACATCCAGGCTACTATTTGGGGGTCTGTAGATAACACCAATTAGTGTCTTCTTGCCTTTGCAATTCCTCAACTCAATCCACAGTGACTCTACCTCATCAGTCCCTATTTCTTCCCTCGCAAGGGTCTGAATTCCATCCCTCACCAGCAGAGCTACCCCCCTTCCTCTGTCCACCTGCCTGTCCTTTCTATAGGATGTATAACCCTGAATATTAAGTTCCCATGCCCGATCCTCCTGCAGCCACGTCTCAGTAATCCCCACAATGTAATATCTACCAACCTCTAACTGAGCCTCAAGCTCATCTACTTTACTTCTTATACTTCGCGCATTCATATACAATACTTTTAATTCCTCCCGCATCTCACCTTTCACATCGATCCCTATTACGTTTGGCCATACTCTCCTAACACTTTGTGAACTTCCTTTCCCGTTCTGGGGTCATTAACTATCCCTTTACTCCATTTACCTTTAAATCCGTCCTTGACGATCCCATTTGACCCCCCCCTTATTTAGTTTAAAACCACCTGTGTAGCAGTGGCAAACCTGCCTGCCAGAATGCCGGTCCCCCACCAGTTAAGGTGCAATCTGTCCCTTTTGTACAGTTTCCCCCTTACTCCAAAACAGATCCCAGTGGTCTAAGAATCTAAATCCCTGCCCCCTGCACCAGTTCCTCAGCCACACATTCAGGTCCTGTATCTCCCTGTTCCTGCTCTCGCCAGCACGAGGAACTGGAAGCAAACCGGAGATAACCATCCTGAAGGTCCTGATTTTCAGCTTTTTTTGGACCTCTCTAAAGTCATGCTGCAGAATATTCATCCCCTTCTTTCCAACATCATTTGTTCCAACATCCACTACCACTTCCGGCTGCTCACCTTCGCCCCTGAGGATTTTCTACATTCTGTCCGTGACATCCTGGATCCTGGCACCAGGGAGGCAGCACACCATCCTCGAATCCCGTCTGTTGCTACAGAAACCCCTGTCCGTACCTCTCACAATGGAGTCTCCCACTACAACGGCGTTGCCTGACGTCGGCCTTTGGTTTTGACTCAACAGCTCTTTTTGCTTCGCAAGCCAGTTCGCCGCTCAGTGCGTTAACGTCTTCTGTCCCGACAGCTTCTAAGTGGGTGAACCTGTTCACAAGAGGTATAACCGGGGACCTTTACATTCCATGTTTACTTCCCTTTCTTACCATCACCGTTAAGGAGAGCAATACAATAGAAGGAGATACACTATTTTCCATTGATAAGCAAGTTCAGGTGCTGGCAATAAGTCTTCAAATTGGAGCCAGTTCATTTATAAACTAGCTTGCACATAAGGTTGCATGGTGACGCAGGGGTAGATTTGCTGCCTTACAGCGCCAGAGCCGTGGGTTTGATACTGACAATGGTGTCAGTTTTGTACATTCTCCCCATGACCTGCATGGGCTTTTTTCAGGTGCTCCATTTCCTCCCACTCTCCAAAGGCATACAGGTTTGGAGGCTAGTTGGCTTTGGTAAAATTGTAAATTATCCGTAGTGTGTGTATGACAGTGTTAGTGTTCGGGGATCACTGGTCGGCACGGACTCGGTGGGCCTGTTTCCTCGGTATTTCTCTAAGCATAGAGTGGTACAAATGGTTGGCTCAGCTAAGTGTGTTAAATTTGTGACTTTTACTCATCAAGATATAAAGAAATTTGAAATAGTTAAATCGACTGCGGGTCTAATTCAGTCTCGAACTCGCTGAATAGCAGAGCAACCTCAAGGTGCTGAGTGCTCTGTTCGATTTTTATTTTCTTCTGTTGGGCTGGAGCATGGAAAATAAAGTTAATGGTATATTTTCCTCTTTTAGAGCCCTGCAGGAAATCAGAAATGAGTTGAAACAAAGAACAACAGATGCTGGTTTATACCAAAGATAGACACAAAGTGCTGAATAACTCAACAGGTCAGGCAGCATCTCTGGAGAAAAAGAATTGGGTGACGTATTGGGCCAGGACCCTTATTCAGACAGTGGATGTTGATGGTGTGAAAAGCTGTATGGATTGTGATGCTTCTGTCAGCATCCATAGTTAAATTACTTGGCGAGGTGAAGAAAGGCAGTCTGAAGAAGTGTCCCGACCTGAAACATCATCTATCCTTGTTCTCCAGAGATGATGTCTGACCCTGGAGCTGAGCTGCACTGAGTTACTCCAACACTTTGTGTCTTTTTTAAGTAAGTCAGTTTTTTCCTATGGAAGTATGGCGCTGTGTGAGTGCACTTTCAGGAACAAGTGGGGGAAGAGCGATAGATAAAATAAATAAGTGCACCAATCTTTTTGTGCAATCATGTGAAATTGCTGTTTGGCACCATATATGCTTTCTTTTATTCTGAATGCTCAGGAACAAATCAATTATAGTTTGAAAGTTAATTTTATGAAAGTTGCTTGTGGAATCAAATTTCTGAACAAAACTGATCAGCATGTACAAATAAAAGTGTTTTATCCCTGTTCTGCCTGTTTAGGCATAGAAGTGTGGGTGGATGGGTGGGTGGGGGTGTGTGTGTGTGTGTGTGTGGGTGGTGTGTGTGTGTGTGTGTGTGTATGTGTGTGTGTGTGTGTGTGTGTGTGTGTGTGTGTGTGTGTGTGTGTGTGTGTGTGTGTGTCTTTTATTAATAGTACCATCTTTGCACTATTTCACTGGAATGTTTCACATTTTTTTATTTGGAAACATTATTCTTTGTTATATTTGAAATACAAAGTAAAAGAAATGACTGATCTTTATGTGTGGTTTCCAGAGCGGGAGAAGAAAAATACCATCCATCCAGTAATCTTTAAAATATTGAGCAGTGAAAGTGAAGAAGGAAAGGCACTGCAGTTCAACGACCCTTTGTGGTCAGCACAGTGGGAGTTGGTAAGCATTACATCACTGGTTTATTCATTTCATTTTTGTTAACCCTTGAAGCACAAGCAAATTCTCAAACTTCATGCATGTGCAGACAAGAGGACGAGTGTATATGCATTATGAGGATATATGTATACATTAGCTCAAATTTGTGTCTAAATTCACCAATTATCAAAACTGTATTATCTATACTAATTAATCAGCCTAATTTTTGTACATCCATTAACTTCTGGTTAACGATAGAGTTGCTGCCTTAAACCCCTGTCCCACTTAGGAGACCTAAACAGCAAACCTCTGGTTACCTTGCCCGCCACCCAAGGTTTCCATGAGGTCACCGGAGGTTTTGGTCACTCTCCCTAATAGTCGAAAGTGGTTTCCGCGTGGTCGAGGCTTCATCTAGGTTGCTGCTATTTTTTCATCATGATTAAAACCGGCCTTGACTAAAAATAGGTTGCCGTTTTAAAAATCGATAATTTTTTAGTCGCAGGTCTAGTCGAAGCCGGTTTTCTTCATAGTCGAGGAAGATTTTCAACATATGTGTGGGAGGTGGAAGGAGGTTGCAGGTGACCTTGACCTTGATTTTTTTTTGGGTGGCGGGCAAGGTCACCAGAGGTTGCTGTTTAGGTCTCCTAAATGGGACAGGGGCTTATGCTAGGGACCCTGGTTCCATTCTTACTATGGGTACTGTCTGTACGGAGTTTGTATGTTTCCCCCGTGACCTGTGTGAATTTTCTTCAGGATCTCCCGTTTCCTCCCACACTCCAAAGATGTACAGGTTTGTAGGTTAATTGACTTGGTATAATTGTAAATTGGCCCTTGTGTGTGTAGGATAGTGTTCGTGTGCGAGATCACTGATCGGCCCGGACTTGGTGGGCCGGGTTTATCTCTAAACTAAACTAAACTGTATGTTTTATAAACAGATAAAAATAATTGCACAGCATAGGAACAGGCTCTTCAGTCCACTTTCAGTTTTGTTAAGGAAGGAACTGCAGATGCTGGTTTACACCAAAAATAGACACAAAAAGCTGAAGTAAATCGGCAGGTCAGGCAGCATCTCTGGAGAAAAGGAATAGGTGATGTTTCGGGTTGAGACCCTTTTTCAGTTAACCCTTGAAGCACAAGCTATTTGTGAATTCTCAAACTATACACATGTTGTAGGAAAGATATTGTTTAAGCTTGAAAGGGTTCAGAGAAGATTTACGAGGATGTTGCCAGGACCAGAGGGTGTGAGGTTGAGTATGTTGGGTGTCTATTCCTTGGAGCGCAGGAGGATGAGGGGTGATCTTACACAGGTGTATAAAATCATGAGAGAAATAGATCGGGTAGATGCACAGAGTCTTTTGCCCAGAGTAGGGGAATCGAGGACCAGAGGGCATAGGTTCAAGCTGAAGGGGAAAAGATTTTATAGGAATTTTTCGTTTTTCACACAAAGGGTGGTGGGTGCATGGAACAAGCTGCCAGAGGACGTAATTGCGGCTGGGAGTATCCCAACTTTTAAGAAACAGTTAGACAGGTACATGGATAGGACAGGTTTGGACGGATATGGACAAAGTGCAGGCAAGTGGGACTAGTGTAGCTGGGATATTCGTGGCCGGTGTGGGCAAGTTGGGCCGAAGGGCCTGTTTCCACACTGTATCACTCTATAACTCGATGACTATGACATGTGCAGAAAGTGGACGACTGTATACACATTGTACGGAGCTATGTAATGTGAACTCAAATGTGTGTGTAAATCCATGAGTGATCAAAGCTGTGTTTTTTGCACAACCAACAACTTCTAATTGCTCCTATGTTTTGTAAGCGGGTAAAGATAAAGGTTACTTGCATAGAACAGCACAGGAACATCTCCGTCATTCCACAATGTCTATGCTGAACATTATATCAGGTTAAACTAACTTTCTCTGCCCGCGTGTGATCCATATCCCTCTATTCCCTGCATATCCATGTGGCTATCTAAAAGACCCTGAAATGCCACTATTGTATCTTTCTCCACCACCACCCCTAGCAGCACGTTCCAGCCACCGAACACTCTCTGTGTCTCAAACTTGCCCCATATATCATCTTTCAAGTTGCCCCCTCATTTTAAAGCTGTGCTTTCCACATTTGACCTTTCCACCCTGGGAAAAAGATTCTGATGTTCTACTATATCTGTGTCTCTCCTAATTTTAGATACCTGTGCTCTTCATAGTGGCAATTGGTAAGCATTATATCACCAATTTATCCTGACTAATAATCTTGATCCTAATTGATTAGTCATAAAATATTTATCTTTTCTTTTAATTTGGTTCAGTCTTGCACTCTGAGAAAACCATTCAAATACAAGCCCAGGCATCATCCAAAATATTATTTTTAAAAGAGAGCTATATTTTCCATAAAGCCGTTATAATAATAATTAGTTCAACATAATATGTTTATTAGATTATGAAGAATGAAAAATAAAGGAACAAGGTATTTGGGGAAAAATAATGCTGAAACGTTGGTGAGCTTGAAAGCTTATAAATTTCAGAGAGGCTATAATTTGCATCTTTGCGTTTGGCAAAAGGTAGATTTTCAAGCAATAGATTCTCCAGATATGGAGGGTAGAAAGGAACTGCAGATGCTGGTTTATACCGAAGATCGAGACAAAGTGCTGAAGTAACTCAGTGGGACAGGTAGCATCTCTGGAGAAAAGGGATAGGTGATGTTTTGGGTCAAAACCCTTATGGCAATTGATGAGACTACACTTACGGTATTAAGCACAGATTTGGTCTCCATAATTAAGAAAGGTACACAGAGTTCTCATTATTAATAAAGTATAAGGGTACAGACATCCTGCTGATAACATAAAGCAGATATCCTAAGGCTGGATAGTGTAGGAAAGAACTGCAGATGCTGGTTTAAATCGAAGGTAGGCACAAAATGCTGAAGTAACTCAGCGGGACAGGCAGCATCTCTGGAGAGAAGGAATGGGTGACGTTTCGGATCCTTCTTCAGACTTACTGATTAAGGCTGGATAGGACAGGTTTGGAGGGATATGGACCAAACGTGAGCAGGTGGGACTAGTGTGGCTGGGTCATGTTGGCTGGTGTGGGCAAGTTGGGCCGAAGGGCCTTTTTCCACACAGTATCACTCTATGACTATGACTCTATGGTAATAATAATAATAATGGATGGGATTTATATAGCGCCTTTCTAATACTCAAGGCGCTTTACATCGCATTATTCATTCACTCCTCAGTCACACTCGGTGGTGGTAAGCTACTTCTGTAGCCACAGCTGCCCTGGGGCAGACTGACGGAAGCGTGGCTGCCAATCTGCGCCTACGGCCCCTCCGACCACCACCAATCACTCACACACATTCACACACATTCACACACAGGCAAAGGTGGGTGAAGTGTCTTGCCCAAGGACACAATGACAGTATGCACTCCAAGCGGGATTCGAACCGGCTACCTTCCGGTTGCCAGCCGAACACTTAGCCCATTGTGCCATCTGTCGTCCCAAAGATGGTGACAAAGATACTAAGGCTAAAAGAGCCTCCTTGGTGATAACAATTCCTGTGCACATTTCAGCATTCAAGTTGCAGCTTGTCATCATAAACATAGGCATTGAAGCACTACAGACCATGGATCCCCGTGTTCCCGAACTCTTAGTGGTCCCAAGATAGGCATAAAATGCTGGAGTAACTCTGCAGGCCAGGCAGCATCTCTGGAGAAAAGGAATAGGTGATGTTTTGAGTGGAACCCTTCCTCAGACTGTTCCCAACCCTGTCTTCCAACCCTGGCTCAGGACACACACCAGCACAAGACATCAAATGCAATCTATAGATAGTAAGCCAATAAATAATGAGGACTTAATGTACCTGCCAGATGGAGAGTGCAGCAAAGATTCATCAGACTGGTGACAATGATCTAGGGATAATGGGTTTGTTATGTGAAGAGAAATTCAGTAGACTTACACTAAATTCTCTAGAGTTCAGAAGATTGTGAGGTAATCTCATTGAAATATACGAGGGCAATGGAGGGGACTCTGCAGCAGCCTGGGGCTTACCTGGACCAGGAACCGCTGCAGTACATCGACAGGACCGGACTTTGGCCTTTTTGTAAATGGCGCCAAAATATGGCAACTCGTACATGCTTGATCTATGCAAGAAGAATCTCACTGTGCTATGCACAGGTGACAATAAATTGAATAATGGAACCATTGGTGAATTATACACCATTAAATCAATGAACCATTGAAATTCTTAAAAGGACTTTACAGACCCTGGAGAGGAAAAGACTACAAAAAGTAGTGAACACTGCCCAGTCCATCATCGGCTCTGACCTTCCTTCCATCGAGGGGATTTAACGCAGTCGCTGCCTCAAAAAGGCTGGCAGTATCATCAAAGACCCACACCATCCTGGCCACACACTCATCTCCCTGCTACCTTCAGGTAGAAGGTACAGGAGCCTGAAGACTGCAACAACCAGGTTCAGGAATAGCTACTTCCCCACAGCCATCAGGCTATTAAACCTGGCTCGGACAAAACTCTGATTATTAATAACCACTTTCTGTTATTTGCACTTTACCAGTTTATTTATTCATGTGTGTATATATTTATATCATGGTATATGGACACATTTATCTGTTTTGTAGTAAATGCCTACTATTTTCTGTGTGCTTAAGCAAAGCAAGAATTTCATTGTCCTATACAGGGACACATGACAATAAACTCACTTGAACAGACAGGAAGCAAAGAGAATGCTTCACTTAGCCAAGGAGTCTGAGATCTTCACTTCACTGGGGGTCATATCTTCACTGGATGGGCAACCCAGGAGCTAAGTTGTTGCATTCATTGAAAATGCATTACTGGACAAGAAGAAAACCAAGGATTATGGAACTGAAGTAGCAGATCACTCATAATCTTAACAGATGAAAGAGCAATCTCAAAGGCTATTTCTTATGCTTTTATTCATAATGGTTCCATTATATTCTACTAGAACATCTTGAGCACTAGTAGTTTTTAACACCTGTGGTCATGCATCTTATGACTGATGTATGCAATTGATGCCATCTGTAACAGGTCAACAGTATGTACATGCTTTAAGCATTTCTTGATGCCTTGTACACCTTAAAATGAGATCTGTGTGCACTTAAACTTTGTGTGATGATATGTTAAGTTTAAAACATATGCTCACTGAACTTCTTAAACATTTTGCTACAATTACATTTCCGGTCTTCTGTAGCAGCTGAAGATCTGATGTATCTACCAGTGGACTACATTGAAAGCCGAGCAAAGGAATTGTGTCTACAATATGTGTTGTTGTGACTTTGAATGAGCCGCATGGAAACAGAGTAGTTGATGTAAAAGGTCTTTATTTAGCAAACAAAAATTGGCACTCAGGGGGAGACCTGGCAGAAGAAACTCTCCATGATGAATCTTTTAGTAGAATACAGAGAATATAGAAGAGTACAGCACAGGAACAGGCCCTTTGACCCAGAATGTTTGTGCAGAACATGATGCCAACTTAAACTGATTTCATCTGCCTGTACATGATCCAAATCCCTCTATTTCCTGCACTTCCATGTGCCTATCTAAAAGCATCTTAAAAGACACTATCATACCTGCCTCCACCACCACCCTTGGCAATGCATTCCAGGCCCCCACTACTCTCCACGCAAAACTAAAGCCTCTAGTGTTGAAACTAAAGCCTCAAGGAGGAGGAGCCATCTTGGTGAACGGCTGCTAGCCAGCAGCCGTCCGTTTTAAATCCGTTTTTTTTATAGTTTTTACTGAGTTCTGTTTTTTGTTTGTAGGGGATATGGTCTTTTTAATGTGGGGGGTAGGTGTAAACCTAATTTCTAGGTCCCTACCTGGTCGGTGAGGCAGCTTCTTCTCCGGGCTGCCCGTCGATCCGTCCTCGTGGCCTACCTGCGGGCTTGGAGCGCCGTTTCCTGGCGGGAACCGCCCAGCACCTCGGCCTCGGCGGCGGCACAGCATTGGAGCGCTGGAGCGGAGCGGAGCGGGCGATCCCTTGCCTGGGTCGCCGCGCTGGAGCGACGCGCTGGAGCTCTGGCGAGCTGGACCGCCGAGAGCGACAACTCCGGGCTGCGGGCTGCGGGCTGCGGAGCGGAGAGGAGGCGCCGACTTCAACAACGGGAGCCTGGGTGCTCCAAACCGGCGCGGCCTTGTCGGCTTCGGCAGCCGCGGGGTCCAACCAAGAAGCGGCCGTTCCAAGTGCCCCAGCCGCCGAAAGGACTCTCCCGACGCCGGGGCAAGACCACCCGGTGAGAACGGCCAGGGACATCGGGCCTCCGTAGAGGCAATTGCGGTGGCCTCAATAGGCCTGACTTTGGGGTGAACATGGGGTGGGGACTGGACATTGTGCCTTCTCCCACAGTGCTACCCACTGTGGGGGGATGATTTTTTTTGTCTAACTGTAGTCTTGTAGGTCTGTGTCCAAGATGGCTGTCGTGAAGGGAGAGTGGACGCTGGCACGAATTGGTTGCCGCTGCTCTCTCTTCACACTGTGTTTTTGATTTTCTGTTTTTGGATTGAATTCTGTTTTTAATTTGTGTCTCTGTGATGTCTTTATTATTTGTTATATTCCGATTATATGTAATTCCGATTAAATGTCTATTATTGTTATGTCTGTATTCTTTCTTTATGTGCTGCACGGAGAGGACGCTGGCGCTGTTTGTTCGCCGCTTCTCCGTTGCTATTGTCTGTTACTATTGTAAAGCGACTTTGAGTCTTAGAAAAAAAGCGCTATAAAAAAAATAAATTTATTATAGTGTTGAACATTTCCATTCTGGGAAAATGTTCTGACTGTCAATCCTATCTATGCCTCTCATCATCTTATATTGACGTTATCAATATATACACTGTGAATCTCACTGACCACAACAGTACATGGAGGTTTCACACTCTTTAAGCACAAAACTAAGACCAAGTGAGTTTCAATCATGACAATTGCAGTTTTTCTCAATATTCTCGACATAGACATGCATAGACATCCATAGAATTACATATTTACAATGGGAGCACGTCTTGGCTGACAAGTACAGCTCTGCATATTCAAACACATTTTTGGAATCCAGGCATCTAAAACATCATTCTTTTTCCACTCTAATGGTATTTATTCAAGCAACAATCATCATCCTAAAGATTGAAGATTGTTTTTCATTTGTATGAACACTGGCTGCAACCCCCCATAATCTCAAAGAATGTCATCCACCTATCAATCCTCACATCCTCAAGCAGATTATCATTCTAGATTAGTCATCAAGTTTCAATAGTGTTTTAATGTTATATGCAGCAGAATGGAACAATAACATTCTTACTTCATTCTTACAGCACCACAGGCTTGTAAATATACAAACACAAAAAAAATGTAACAAAACAATATAGCCCAAAGTCAAAGGGGTTATGGGGAGAAGGCAGGAGAATAGAGTTGGGAGGGAAAGATAGATCAGCCATGGTTGAATTGCAGAGTAAATTGGATGGGCCAAATGGCCTAATTCTGTTCCTATAACTTAAGAACATGAAATCCCTGGTGTGACACAGGCAGTTCACAGTTCAGAGTTTAGTTGAAGTTCATAGCATTCAATAGCCTGGTGGTTGTTGGGAAGAAGCTGTTCCTCAACCTGGACATTACAGTTTTCAGATTCCTGTATCTTCTTCCCGATGGCAGGAATGAAATGGCAGTGTGGCCAGGGTGATGCCGGCTGACTTTTTGAGATGTTTGCACCTCCTATGACCCCTTTGATGTGGGGAGGTCAGTACCCGTGATTGGGCAGTTTTCACCACTTTTTGTGATCTCCTTTGTTCCTAGGCATTCGAGTTGCGAAACCAGGTGATGATGTAACTAGTCGGCATGTTCTCTACAGTACACCTGTAGATGTCCAAGTCTACACTCATTGACATACTGAATCTCCTCATTCTCAGGAAGTAGAGGCATTGATGGAGCTTTCTTTATGATTGTTTCAATGCGCTTAGTCCAGGGCAGATCTTCAGAGATATGCACACCCAGGAACATGAAGTTATCGACTTTTCCCACCACTGGCCCATTGATGAAGACATTATTGTGAATTCTCGGCCCTTCTCTTCTAAAGTCAACAGTCAGTTCCTGGGTTTTACTGACTTTGCCAACGAGATTGTTGTTCTAGCACCATTCAATCAGACGGTTAATTTGCCTCCTATACTCTGACTCATGATTGTCTGTAATATGTCCAACAACAGTGGTGTCATCAGTGAAGATAAAGATGGAGTTGCAACTATATCTGGCTACACAGTCATGGGACAGATTCAAAAAGCTGGAATAACTCAGCGGGACAGGCAGCATCTCTGTAGAGAAGGAATGGGTGAAGTTTCGAGTCAAGACCCTTCTTCAGACCCGTCTTGACCCGAAAGGTCACCCATTCCTGCTCCCCAGAGATGCCACCTGTCCCGCTGAGTTACTCCAGCTTTTTGTGCCTATCTTCGTTTTAAACCGGCATCTACAGTTCCTTCCTACACGGTCATGGGTATAGAGTGAGTAGAGCAGGGGGCTGAGCACACGGTCTTGAAGTGCCTTTGAGCTGATGGTTATCAAGGAGGAAGAATTGTTGCCAATTGATTGTCATTGATGTTGATATAAAAGTATTAGTACTCAAAAACCGAAAAATAACCCAGATTCTATACCTAAAAATCAATGAGTAGTGACAAATTTGGTCCTTCATTAATGAAGATTAATATAACATCACCAGGTTATATCTATATTACTAAAAGTCTGCTCTTGACCGGTTTTGGCCATCTGTGCTGCGATTTCCAAGAGAACGGCGCCACCTACGGCTGTCATTTTTGGCCACCTTGCTCAGAGCCCCCCTCCGCCGCATGTGTGCCGAGGAATTTTCCTGTCGATTAAAAATGACAGAGATATTAATGCTTTTACAAAATTCCCCATTCTCTCTGCTGCCCCCGCTGGCGGCAGGGGGGAGGGACTATAAAACCAGGAAGTGGTGTGCCACACAGTCTCTTCAAGATGGAGGAAGGCAGAGGGTCACGTTTCTCTGAGCTGTGAATAACACTGAACACATGTCTACTCAAATGTAAGTGCCCTTAGTGGTTCTAAAATGCTTGCAGAATGTGTCTATTGGTTCTAAAGCTTGCAAAAAAGTATCTATTGGTTCTAAAGCTTGCAAAAATGTCTCTATTGGTTCTAAAGCTTGCAAAAAATGTCTATTGGTTCTAAAGCTTGCAAAAAAATGTCTATTGGTTCTAAAGCTTGCAAAAAAATGTCTATTGGTTCTAAAGCTTGCAAAACAATGTCTATTGGTTCTAAAGCTTGCAAAAAGTGTCTATTGGTTCTAAAGCTTGCAAAAAAATGTCTATTGGTTCTAAAATGGTTCATACTAGCGCTCCAGAAAGCGCTTCCCCCCTCTCTCCCCTGGTTGGCTTGTGTGTGTCTTGAAATTGAAAGGCACTACTTACTGCAAATGGTGGCATGAAGTTGAAAGGCACTACTTACTGCAAATGGTGGCTTGGTTGCTTTGGCTTGAAGTTGAAAGGCACTACTTACTGCAAATGGTGGCTTGGGTGTGGCTTGAAGTTGAATGACACCACTTACTGCTAATGGTGGCATGAAGTTGAAAGGCACTACTTACTGCAAATGGTGGATTGGTTGATTTGGCTTGAAGTTGAAAGGCACTACGTACTGCAAATGGTGGCTTGGGAGCTTTGGCTTGAAGTTGAAAAGCACTATTACTGCAAATGGTGGCTTGGTTGCTTTGGCTTGAAGTTGAAAGGCACTACTTACTGCAAATGGTGACTTGGTTGCTTTGGCTTGAAGTTGAAAGGCACTACTTACTGCAAATGGTGGGTTGGTTGCTTTGGCTTGAAGTTGAAAGGCACTACTTACCGCAAATGGTGGCGGGTGTGGCTTGAAGTTGAAAGACACCACTTACTGCAAATGGTGGCATGAAGTTGAAAGGCACTACTTACTGCAAATGATGGCTTGGGTGTGGCTTGAAGTTGAAAGGCACTATCACGGCAAATGGCGGCTTGGGAGCTTTGACTTGAATTGAAAGGCACTACTTACTGCATATTGTGGCTTGAAGTTGAAAGGCACTACTTACTGCAAATGGTGGCTTGGTTGTGGCTTGAAGTTCAAAGACACCACTTACTGCAAATGGTGGCTTGGGAGCTTTGACTTGCAGTTGAAAGGCACTACTTACTGCAAATGGAGGCTTGGGAGCTTTGGCTTGAAGTTGAAAGGCACTATTACTGCGAATGGTGGCTTGGTTGCTTTGGCTTGAAGTTGAAAGGCACTACTTACTGCAAATGGTGGCTTGGGAGCTTTGACTTGAAGTTGAAAGGCACTACTTACTGCAAATGATGGCTTGGGTGGCTTGAAGTTGAAAGGCACTACTTACTGCAAATGGTGGCTTGAGTGTGGCTTGAAGTTGAAAGGCACTACTTACTGCAAATGGTGGCTTGGGTGCAATGGCTTGAAGTTAAAATGCATTACTTACTGCAAATGGGGGCGTGAGTGCATTGGCTTGAAGTTGAAAGGCATTACTTACTGCAAATTGTGGCTTGAAGTTGAAAGGCACTACTTACTGCAAGTGGTGGCTTGGGAGCTTTAGTTTGAAGTTGAAAGCCACTACTTACTGCAAATGGTGACTTGGGAGCATTGGCTTGAAGTTGAAAGGCGCTACTTACTGCAAATGGTGGCTTGGTTGCTTTGGTTTGAAGGTGAAAGGCATTACTTACTGCAAATGGTGGCTTGATTGCTTTGGCTTGAAGTTGAAAGGCACTACTTACTGCAAATGGTGGTTTGGGAGCTTTGGCTTGAAGTAGAAAAGGCACTACTTACTGCAAATGGTGGCTTGGGTGCAATGGCTTGAAGTTAAAATGCATTACTTACTGCAAATGGGGGCGTGTGTGCATTGGCTTGAAGTTGAAAGGCACTACTTACTGCAAATTGTGGTTTGAAGATGAAAGGCACTACTTACTGCAAATGGTGGCATGAGGTTGACAGGCACTACATACTGCAAATGGTGGCTTGGGTGCATTGGCTTGAAGTTGAAAGGCACTACATACTGCAAATGGTGACTTGGGTGCATTGGCTTGAAATTGAAAGGCACTATTTACTGCTAATGGTGGCTTGGTTGCTTTGACTTGAAGTTGAAAGGCACCTCTTACTGCTAATGGTGGCTTGGGTGTGGCTTGGGTGTGGCTTGGGTGTGGTTTGAAGTTGAAAGGCACTACTTACTGCAAATGGTGGCATGAGGTTGACAGGCACTACTTACTGCAAATGGTGGCTTGGGTGCATTGGCTTGAGGTTGAAAGGCACTACATACTGCAAATGGTGGCTTGGGTGCATTGGCTTGAAGTTGAAAGGCACCTCTTACTGCTAATGGTGGCTTGGGTGTGGCTTGGGTGTGGTTTGAAGTTGAAAGCCACTACTTACTGCAAATGGTGGCGTGGGTGCATTGGCTTGAAGTTGAAAGGCACCACTTACTGCAAATGGTGGCATGAAGTTGAAATGCACTACTTACTGCAAATGGTGGCTTGGGTGCTTTGGCTTGAAGTTAAAAGGCACTACTGTAAATGCACTTACTTCCTGTTTGCACTGTATATTGATTTTAGATAAAACGCTACCACTTACGGCTGTGATTTTTGGCCATCTTTCTCAGTCCCACTCCGCTGAGCAGATGCAGAGAATTCTTCCCATCAATGAAAAATAAAAGTGTTATTAGTTTTTTTTTAAAATGTTGATAACCTCTCTCCTGTCAATCACTCCATGAAAGCCACACCTTTTCCGGTGGGGGGGAGGGGTTATAAAACCCGGAAATGTGGGTGTGGCTCAATCTCTGCAAGATGGAGGAGGGAGAGGTCACGACTCGCTGTCTTTAGTGGCTTTGCACCCTACTTCAAATGGTATGAAACTGCACTTGAATTTGGTGGCCTTGCACCCTGCTAGAAGTGGTAAGAAACTGCACGAATTTGGTGGCCTTATACCCTGCTTGAAATAGAATTTCAAGGATTAGCCGTGAGTCAACTACCAGCCCACCAGCCATGAGTGAGTTGCCAGCACAACAGGCTTGATTGACTGAGACGCCAGCCCAATAATCCATTTGGCGCACAATTTGCCTACTAGCCCTCTGGAAACCAATCCCTTCAGCCCACAACACCATACTAGCGCTCCAGAAAGCCCCCCCCCCCCCCAATGGGTCCCACTTAGTCTAGTATATATATATTTTTTACATTTATTAAGAATAACCTATTCTTTACTTTACTAATTTATTGAACATGTTAAAAAATAAACACAAATAAACTTGTAAGCAATAAAAAAAGAAAATAAAACACAAAGGAAAACAAACAAATAAGTAACTCAAATTTTTACAAATAATATCGTTCATGTTCAAAAGGGGTAAGAAGAAGTTCGAAAACTTTTCTGAAGAATAAGCCTTGATAAATAACCAACTATAGGGGGCATTGCTACTTTTTATACTTTATTGCAAATACCTCTGATGAAATTTTGCAATGACAGGGTTTTATTTGCCCCAACTTCTGGCATTCTCCTTCACCTGTTCTTCACCTGATCTGCTCCATTACTGATAAAGCTCAATTGAATGTTAGCTGCTGGAGAATGCAGTGTATGCCACTGCATATCTGAGCCTCATTATTCCTTGATACCAAATATTTTAAGCGACAATGTGTGAGTATCAGAGGATGTCACCATGACATTTAACATTGTTCAAGAAAATGAATCAAAACAATTCTGCAAGCTTTGTGTTAACCCACAATAGCAAATGAACTGAGAATACAAAACAACTTGAATCAAAAACCATGAAATTTATAACAATACTAGACTAAGTGGGACCCGTTGGGTCCCAGCATCACACAGGAGGGCTGGTCATCCAAAGCAATATTCCACCTCTCCACCAATTCTAATATTGGTGGCCAGTTGGGGGAGGGGCCTTTCTGGAGCACTAGTATGGGTGTTGTGGGCTGATGGGACTGGTTTCCAGAGGGCTAGTATGCAAATTGTGCGCCAAATGGATTATTGGGCTGGCGTCTCAGTCAATCAAGCCTGTTGTGCTGGCAACTCACTCACTCACGGCTGGTGGGCTGGTAGTTGACTCACGACTAATCCTTGAAATTCTATTTCAAGCAGGGTATAAGGCCACCAAATTCGTGCAGTTTCTTACCACTTCTAGCAGGGTGCAAGGCCACCAAATTCAAATGCAGTTTCATACCATTTGAAGTAGGGTGCAAAGACACTAAAGACAGCGAGTCGTGACCTCTCCCTCCTCCATCTTGCAGAGACTGAGTCACACCCACACTTCCGGGTTTTATAACCACTCCCCCCACCCCCCTCACCAGAAAAGGTGTGGCTTTCATGGAGTGATTGACAGGAGAGAGATTCTCAACATTTAAAAAAAATTAATAACACTTTTATTTTTCATTGATGGGAAGAATTCTCTGCATCTGCTCAGCGGAGGGGGACTGAGTAAGATGGCCAAAAATCACAGCCGTAAGTGGTAGCGTTTTATCTAAAATCAATATACAGTGCAAACAGGAAGTAAGTGCATTTACAGTAGTGCCTTTTAATTTCAAGTCAAAGCACCCAAGCCACCATTTGCAGTAAGTAGTGCATTTCAACTTCATGCCACCATTTGCAGTAAGTGGTGCCTTTCAACTTCAAGCCAATGCACCCACGCCACCATTTGCAGTAAGTAGTGGCTTTCAACTTCAAACCACACCCAAGCCACCATTAGCAGTAAGAGGTGCCTTTCAACTTCAAGCCAATGGACCCACGCCACCATTTGCAGTATGTAGTGCCTTTCAACTTCAAGCCAATGCACCCAAGCCACCATTTGCAGTAAGTAGTGCCTGTCAACCTCATGCTACCATTTGCAGTAAGTAGTGCCTTTCAACTTCAAACCACACCCAAGCCACACCCAAGCCACCATTAGCAGTAAATAGTGCCTTTCAATTTCAAGCCAATGCACCCAAGCCACCATTTGCAGTAAGTAGTGCCTTTCAACTTCAAGCCAAAGCACCCAAGCCACCATTTGCAGTAAGTAGTGCCTTTCAAATTCAAGCCAAAGCTCCCAAGCCTCCATTTGCAGTAAGTAGTGCCTTTCAACTGCAAGTCAAAGCTCCCAAGCCACCATTTGCAGTAAGTGGTGTATTTCAACTTCAAGCCACACCCAAGCCACCATTTGCAGTAAGTAATGCCTTTCAACTTCAAGCCATTGCACCCAAGCCACCAGTTGCAATAAGTACTGCCTTTCAACTGCAAGCCAAAGCACTCAAGCCACCATTTGCAGTAAGTAGTGCCTTTCAACTTCAAGCCACAATATGCAGTAAGTAGTGCCTTTCAACTTCAAGTCAAAGCTCCCAAGCCACCATTTGCAGTAATAGTGCCTTTCAACTTCAAGCCAATGCACCCAAGCCACCATTTGCAGTAAGTAGTGCCTGTCAACCTCATGCTACCATTTGCAGTAAGTAGTGCCTTTCAACTTCAAACCACACCCAAGCCACACCCAAGCCACCATTAGCAGTAAATAGTGCCTTTCAATTTCAAGCCAATGCACCCAAGCCACCATTTGCAGTAAGTAGTGCCTTTCAACTTCAAGCCAAAGCACCCAAGCCACCATTTGCAGTAAGTAGTGCCTTTCAAATTCAAGCCAAAGCTCCCAAGCCTCCATTTGCAGTAAGTAGTGCCTTTCAACTGCAAGTCAAAGCTCCCAAGCCACCATTTGCAGTAAGTGGTGTATTTCAACTTCAAGCCACACCCAAGCCACCATTTGCAGTAAGTAATGCCTTTCAACTTCAAGCCATTGCACCCAAGCCACCAGTTGCAATAAGTACTGCCTTTCAACTGCAAGCCAAAGCACTCAAGCCACCATTTGCAGTAAGTAGTGCCTTTCAACTTCAAGCCACAATATGCAGTAAGTAGTGCCTTTCAACTTCAAGTCAAAGCTCCCAAGCCACCATTTGCAGTAATAGTGCCTTTCAACTTCAAGCCAAAGCAACCAATCCACCATTTGCAGTAAGTAGTGCCTTTCAACTTCATTCCACCATTTGCAGTAAGTGGTGCCTTTCAACTCCAAGCCACCATTTGCAGTAAGTAATGCCTTTCAACTTCAAGCCATTGCACCCAAGCCACCAGTTGCAATAAGTACTGCCTTTCAACTGCAAGCCAAAGCACTCAAGCCACCATTTGCAGTAAGTAGTGCCTTTCAACTTCAAGCCACCATTTTCAGTAAGTAGTGCCTTTCAATTTCAAGACACACCCAAGCCAACCATGGAGGGAGGGGGAGGGAGGGCGCTTTCTGGAGCGCTAGTACAAACCATTTTAGAACCAATAGACATTTTTTTGCAAGCTTTAGAACCAATAGACTTTTTTTGCAAGCTTTAGAACCAATAGACATTTTTTTGCAAGCTTTAGAACCAATAGACATTTTTTGCAAGCTTTAGAACCAATATACAGTGTTTTCCAAGCTTTAGAACCAATAGACACTTTTTTTGCAAGCTTTAGAACCAATAGACATTTTTTGCAAGCTTTAGAACCAATAGAGGCACTTTTTGCAAGCTTTAGAACCAATAGACACACTTTTTGCTAGCTTTAGAACCAATAGACATTTTTTTGCAAGCTTTAGAACCAATAGACATTTTTTTGCAAGCTTTAGAACCAATAGAGACACTTTTTGCAAGCTTTAGAACCAATAGACATTTTTTGCAAGCTTTAGAACCAATAGTCATTTTTTTGCAAGCTTTAGAACCAATAGACATTTTTTTGCAAGCTTTACAACCAATAGAGATTTTTTTGCAAGCATTAGAACCAATAGACATTTTTTTGCAAGCATTAGAACCAATAGAGACACTTTTTGCAAGCTTTAGAACCAATAGACATTTTTTGAAAGCTTTAGAACCAATAGACATTTTTTTTGCAAGCTTTAGAACCAATAGACACTTTTTTGCAAGCATTTTAGAACCACTAAGGGCACTTACATTTGAGTAGACATGTGTTCAGTGTTATTCACAGCTCAGAGAAAAGTGACCCTCTGCCTTCCTCCATCTTGAAGAGACTGTGTGGCACACCACTTCCTGGTTTTATAGTCCCTCCCCCCTGCCGCCAGCGGGGGCAGCAGAGAGAATGGGGAATTTTGTAAAAGCATTAATATCTCTGTCATTTTTAATCGACGGGAAAAATCCTCGGCACACATGCGGCGGAGGGGGGCTCTGAGCAAGGTGGCCAAAAATGACGGCCGTAGGTGGCGGCATTCTCTCGGAAATCGCAGCACAGATGGCCAAAACCGGTCAAGAACAGACTTTTAGTAATATATAGATTATATGGCCAATAAGCATTGGTCTGGAAAAGCAATCTTATTTCTTGACTAATAATTGGAAGCATTATAATTCATTATTTTGGTTAATCAACAACGTATTTGAAATGCTGGAGGAACTCAGCGGGTTAGGCAGTACCTCTGGAGAACATGGATAGGTGACGTATGAGTCAGGACCTTTCTACCTATCAAAAACCCTCCTCACCTGTATCAACCTATTAACTGCTAGGCTTTGACCTGCCCTCCTCTCTTCCAGGTTTCTTCCCCCTTCCCCCCACAATCAGCCTGAAGGAGGGTCTCGACCTGAAACATCAACTATCCATGTTCTCCAGAGATGCTGCCTGACCCGCTGTGGTATACCAGCACTTTGTGTCTTATTTGTAAATCAGCATATGCAATTCCTTGTTTCTAAATTTGCCTTTGAATGCAGATTCTTATTAAAATGCTCCATTAGTATGATATATTGAGAGATTCTTCAATCATATTATAAAAGCAGATATTTTGCTGGCCCATATGGGGATGTTGAAATTTTTGAGATAAGGTCATACAGTGTGGAAACAGGACCTTTGGCCTAAATTGTGCACACCAACCTACATGTCACATTTGGCCATATCCCTCAAAACCTGTCCTATCCATGTACCTGTCCAAATGTTTCATAAACGTCACAATAGTACCTGCCTCAAACAGTTCTGGCAGCTCGTTCCATACATGCACCACCCTCTGTGTGAAAAGGTTACCCCTCAGATTCCTATTAAATCTTTCCTCCCTCACCTTAAACCTATGCCCTCTTGTTCTTGATTTCTCTACTCTGGTCAAGAGTTTACCCGATCAATTCCTTTCATGATTTTGTACACCTCTATAAGATCACCCCTCATCCTCCTGCATTCCAAGGAATAGAGTCCTAGCCTGCTGAACCTCTCCCTATAGCGTAGGCCCTCGAGTCCTGGCCACATCCTCGTAAATCTTTTCTGCAGCATTGATATTGGAGACAGTCCAGAGTTAGACGTGCTGCCTGATGTGCAGCACTTGACACAATTTACAAGGCAAGTAATTAGAAAGTGCAAGGACAAGCATGGGGTCAGATGGCAATCGAAGCACTCCACAGCCAAAGTAAAAACCTGTTGTAATCTATTGTTACTTATCCCAGACATACTGTATTTAAACCAAATGGTTGAACTTTGAGACAATGGCATAAATCAGTGGAAATTCAATTTATAAAACATTATTTAATCTTAGCGGATATTTTCCATACCTGACTGATTAGTTGCAGAAATGGAATAGACCAACGAAGATCTCCACGGAAATAAAACAACATGGAAACAAGGTATTTTTTCTTCAGTTGCTAAACTAGAAAGAAAAGACAGAGATATTTCTGATTTACCTTCAGGATTTTAGCAAGAAGGAAGTGAACAGGTCTCGATCAACAGCAACTGCTTTTACAGCCCACTGGATAAATAATCCACCTTCAGTGAAACATTCAGAAGCAAAATATGATGTTTAGGTTTATTAATTTCAGGTGTACCAAGAAACAGTGAAAAGTTTTTGTTTTTGTGGTTTCAATCGAATCAGATAATATTATAGCTCAATACAATCAAACTAAACACAACAGGTAGAGCAATGAGAAATGCTTCAGAGTGCAGAAAAATGTTTCGTCGGCATTGTAGAGTAACAGTTAAAGAGAAAAGGTCATATGGCTACATATTTATTTTATTGCATGCGGCCAAGGGTAGGGTTCTACACCGATGGCTGAAATATGGGAACTTCAAATAGTAAATGGGAACTTCATCAACAATATATAGAAAGAGTTTTGCATTGCTGGAAAGGGAAAGGAAAGCCCAAGGTAATTATTACTGTGCACTTTTTAAATTGACAATCGAAGTGAATGAGGAACATTTTCTCAACGGATCATGTTCCGATGAATAAGATACTTGGATCATCAGGTTGAATATGACAAATTCAATTACATTTTCTTGTATCAACAGCTAGCAAGGATAGAAGAATACTTGTAATAAATTTTAAACACTTTTGCAAATTTCCAAATAAGTAGTTTTAACTCATGATGTTCAGTGAGGCATGCTTAAAACCTCAGTAAATCATGATTTTTTTAATTTACCATGGAGGGATTTGACTGCTTCTAAACATTTTAATTTATTTATTTCTGTCAAATTGAAGCATTTCTTTGAAATCAAGTTATTAGTTGAAAAAATTCAATATTCTGCTCAGTCTCTTTGATTGGGATTCCCACATAGTTTGTATCAATTTAATTGAAATTCAATCTTCCCAGTCACCTGATCTTTAAAGCCCTGTCCCACGGTATGAGTTCATTCCAAGAGCTCTCCAGAGTTTAAAAAAAATCAAACTCGTGGTAAGCACGGAAAATGAACGTAGCGGGTACGTCGGAGCTCGGGGACGTCTCTTAGCGCTAACGGCAGGTACTCGGGAAGACCCGCTAACAGCAGGTAAGCACGGGAAGACTCATGAAGATGTTTCAACATGATGAAAAATGTCCTCAAAAGCCCCAAGTACCGACGAGTGGCCATTACCGTAAATTTCCGAGTAAATTTCCATAAATTTCAGGGCAAACTCGGGAGAACTCTTGGAATGAACTCGTACCGTGGGACAGGGCTTTTAAGCATCTTAGGTTTGTTTGGTCAATTCTAAATTGAAAAATTGCACCTCCTCCAACCTCATCTACTGTATCCAGTGTTCCCGGTGTGGGCTCCTATATATCGGCGAGACAAGAGTAGACTTGCCGATCTTTTCACAGAACATTTACGCCTTGGCCTTCGTGATCTCCCGGTTGCCAAACATTTTAACTTCCCCTCCCATTCCCACACGGACCTTTCTGTCCTCAGCTTCCTCTTCCTATCAGAGTGAGGTCCAATGCAAATTGGAGGAACAACACCCTCATATTTCATTTGGGCAGCTTACAACCCAGTGGTGTGAACCTTGATTTCTCTAATTTCAAGTAACACCTTCATTTCCTCCCATCTCCACTCTCTTCACCCCTCCCCCACCCTAGTTATCCGACCAGTTCTGCAGTTGGCATCCTTGTATCACTCTTGTTATCACGTTTTCCCCAGCCACCAATGGGCTATTATGGGCTCCCCCATCCTGGGGTCATCTATTGCCGGCCCTGATTTGTTCTGTTATTTTCTCATCTCCAGTTTATTCCTCCCCCCCCTCCCCCTCCCCACCTCTACTTTCTGTGTGAAAAAGGGTTCCAAACCAAACCATCCGAATTCTTTTTTCTCCAGAGATGCTGCCTAAGACGCTGAGTTACTTCAACATTTTGTGTCAATTTGCGAAGAATAATCCCATTAATTCCGACGTGAAACAGATTTAAGTTCCAAAATTCTCTATGATCTCTAACGGTGACGTTCATTATGAATTAAAATGATAGACAATTTGCAACTTGTAAGGAAACACTTTCTGGCTCTTCCCCCTATTTGTCCACTTAACTATCGTCCCTGGATGATCCCACAGCTGGAATAAAGTTACTACGGTTTATGGTGACCATTGTTTTTTTAAATGTGCTATAGAAATAAAAGTGACTTGACTTGACATTGGAGAATTGGCTCAAAACTGTGTTTGAATCCAGGTCAGGTTGGGTTGCAAGGCCGGCCCTCAGATTTGGTGTATTTTTGGTGGACCCCTCTCCATCACTGTATGAATTCATGTTTAAAGGCACCCTGGATTGCTTCGGAGGTACTCAGTATCCAGCTCGGGAATGAGAATGTCTTACTTCCATTCTTGCTTTTGCTTGAGGTTAACCTGATGAGGTTAATGAGGCTAAAGTAGGAAATGCATACTCTTTCACAGATGGGTGCGATGGGAGGGGGCGGGGGGGGGGGGGGGGGGGGGGGGTATTGAGGGTGGTAGCTGGTGGCTGATTGATTTGGTGTTTGGATAATTGTGTTTAGTTGAGACATACAGCGCAGAAACTGGCCGTTCAACCACTGAGTCCACGCCAATCAGCGATACACATACACTAGCACTATCCTACACACTAGGTACAATTTACAAATTTACTGAAGCCAAATTAACCTAAATATATGTATGACTTTTGAGTGTAGGAGGAAACCAGAACACCTGGAGAAAACCTACGCAGTCACAGGGAGAACGTGTAAACTGCATACAGACAGCACCCGTAGTCAAGATCGAACCTGGTGCTCTGGTACTCTTAGGCAACAACTCTACCGCTGCGCCAGCAGGCCGGCCATTAATTGTGGATGATGAGCTACTTCCACTGCTTTTGCAGGGCCACTGTGAAGTTCCAGTGCATGAATTCTAGGTTCTCAGTACCATCCTAAATGCTCCATCTGACTTTGGGTGACCATGGATCAGACAATCCCAGGAATTTGTAGGGATATCTCATTTCCCTCAAGAAGGCTTTGAGCACAACCTTGAAATTCTTTGCTAATTCACCTGGTAATTTCTTCCCATGACTGGAGCTCAGAGTAGAGCTTCTGTTCAGGGAGTCTGGTGTTGGGGAACCGAGCAAAGTGGCCCGTCCGATTTGGCTGCCTGGATGTGACTGGGGTTTCAGTGCTTGAATGATTGGATCTGGGAAAGGATGGGTTGCTTGTCCTTCCAGTGAATTTGGAGGTTTAGGGCGCCAGTGTTGTTGGTATTTTTCCATTGCCTTGAGGTAGCTGCTGTAGATATTCTGAGTCTCAGTAATATGTAGGAGCTGATGGAGCTCAGCTGTCCAGTCAACCGAGACATCACCTGGGTCTCTGGCTCTGTAAGTCAGCAACTCTACCACTGTGCTGCCCTAACAGAATCCACACAGATTCAAGGAGTAACTCAAGTGGTATTCAAGGAATATCCTTCTGTAGTTACCACTATCGGACTTGGCTCCTTTATTTAAGATAGTCACAATTAAAGCATCAATAGGGTTTCCTGGAGGAAGGTGATAAGACTATGGGTTTGTGATTGAAGTTCTTTATTGCTCAGTTTCAAGATTTCATAAGAAAATCATCTGTTCCTGAGTCCTTATTCTTTTTTGATGTTTATATAACCTTGTTATTCAAGAGTCAAGTGTGCTCATGTTTTTCATAAAAACTATTGGGACTTACAAGAACTATTCTCAAATCTAACCCTGGAAGTAGAAATGTTAATGGAGGCTTAGTTCCCTATTAACAAACATAGGAAGCTGGTACTTACAATATTCATTCCACAGTTTTAACTCTTAATTTGTCCCATACTCTATTGGAAGATTAATGAACCAACAAAGTCACTTCCCTTTTGGTGAACATAATGTGTCACCTATATCTTATGAAGCAAAAGACCATTTGAAAGAAAATAGTTCCGCTTTTCTTTGAGTTAGTGGTGGATGTGTACATGGAAGTTATGTACTATAACTTGGTCTGAAGTGTTAGTAAATATAAACTCAAAGCTTCATGTTAAGGAATATACCAGGAAAAATTTAATCTTGCAGAAAAAAAAAATTGTATGTAAGATTCGTGGGCCACAAAGTGCTGGACCACAAATATTTTCTGGGATTGAGCAAAGACAAATTTGCACATTGTAGGTGTTTAACGCCTTGCAATTTTGGTTAAAGTCTGGATTATTTGTTGGTGCTTCTCTGTGAGGTGCATGTGATGTATCACCCACTGAACCAGAGTGCTATGTCTTGAACCTCATGCATGTGCTGCTTGCTGGTCTCTACCTCAGGAGAAGGCTTGGGTAAAGTTTGTTGTTGATTCAACGCAGTTGGCTAAATCGTCAGCAATTTTTAAGATGGCAGTGGAATACCACAGGAGTTGTTTGAAACCACGGAAGGTTCCAGTTGGTTAATGGATGCTGCTTTTAACAGGCCAAATGTATCACTTAATCATACAGCACAGAAAGAGGCCTTTGGCCTACCATGTCCATAGCAAATGTCAAGAATCTATCTACACTAATCATCTTTATCAATACTTGGTCAATAGACGTATTTATTACCGGCAGCCTCTTTGTCTGAGGCCACCAATTTGTGGGAAGCCTTCCAAGGTTTCTTCTGAAAGCTTTGCAAGACCTGCAGCTAGCCAGCTGATCCAGGCAGAGGGCAGCATTCCCATGTGCTGCCGGCTGCTCTTGGATTATCAGAGAATCATACAACACAGAAACAGGCCCTTCGGCCCAATTTCCCCATGCCTACCACGATGCTGCGTCTACCCACCAAGATCCCACCTGCTCACCTTTGGCCCATATCCTTCTAAACCTTTCCTATCCATGTACCTGTCCAAATGTCTTTTAAATGTTGTTATAGTACTTGCCTCAAACACCACCTCTGATAGCTCATTCCCTACACCCGCCAAGCTATGCATGAAAAACTGCCCTCTCATTTAATCTTTCCCCCATCATGTTAAACCTACATCCTTTGGTATACCGAATAGTGAAAGGCTTGGATAGAGTGGATGTGGAGAGGATATTTCCACGATTGAGAGTCTAGGACCAGAGAGCACAGCTACAGAATAAAATGATGTACCTTTAGAAAGGAGATGAGAAGGAATTTCTCTAGTCAGAGGGTGGTGAGTCTGTGGAATTCATTGCCACCGACATCTGTGGAGGACAAAATATTGGGCATTTTTGAAGCAGAGAATGACAGGTTCTTGATTAGTAAGGATGTTAGTGGTTATTCATGAGAAGGCGGGAGAATGGTGTTGAGAGGGAAAGATAGACCTCGTCCCCTTTGATCTCTTATTTTCACATCTTACTCTTCCATATCTCTAGGTCCCACTCCCCTGACTCTCAGTCTGAAGAAGGGTCTTGACCCGAAACATCACCCATTCCTTCTCTCCAGAGATGCTGCCGGTCCCGCTGAGTTACTCCAGTATTTTGTGTCTTTCTTTACAAAACATTTGGAATCCCTTTCGTCTATATCTAGCATATCTTGAGATAAAAGGTGGATGGTCGGATTGGATGCTCTCCGACCTATTAAAGAGCACGTTTTCCAAATCAGGGAATGCGTGGTCACAGGTTAGCTGTTGTCAAATCAGTGTAGCATGAGCTACCTGCTCAGCATGATATGAGCAGACAACATGAGACACATGCCACTGTGCTCTCCAAAGTACTGAAATGGATGAGTCACACTTTAACTGTGCTCTCACAAATGAAAATAGAAACAAGTTGGCATTTAATGTGTCAAGTTAGGCTCCACAAATCCTAATTCTGTGCCCTAAATCTTATTTTTACATTTAACTTGTCTTTACATTAATTTTCAGAGCATGTCATAGATGCTTGGTTTAGTTTAGTTTAGAGATGCTGTGTGGAAACAGGCCCTTCGACCCACCGAGATCACGCCACCCATCCGTACGTTAGTTCTGTGTTATCCCACTTTCATATCCTATGCACTCGGGGCAGTTTACAGAAGCCGATTAACCTACAAACCTGTATGTCTTTGGAATGTGGGAGGAAACCGGAGCACCCAGAGGAAACCCCCGTGGTCACAGGGAGAACATCCAAACTCCACACGTAGTCACGTGTCACGATTTTCGTACCCGTAGTCACAATTGAACCCAGGTCTCTGCTGCTCTGAGGCAGTAGCTGTACTGCTGTATCTCTGTGCCACCCTCAGCTGGTGGTTGTCTGATGTTCCAATGTCATCTCATTGAATCTTAACCATAACTTGCAAAACTCAAGTCATATCCTGGGCAAAACTGTTGGTCTTCCAGCAAACCAATAGTTAAAACTAACAATTACTTCCACCCCATGCTAGTTATTAAAGTTATATGACGGTGTAACCTCAGGGTCATTTCCCCACACCCTGCTCTGAAATCAAATTGTCTGCCAAGGAGTTTAAAAAAATGTACTGATTCTATTATTGCGGTTACAAATAGACATCGACTAACTTAATAAATCAGCAAGCAGTATCAAACATTCACGGAGAACGAAGTGACAAATGCTGACATATAATCTGGTGAAGGCTTTAATGGCCTAATGTTTCCCCTTCCCCCCCCACCAAAGGCTGATCTGTGAACTTGTATGGGAAATAGGTATGAAATATCTGTTCAGTCTAATAGACACAGAGGCAGCTTGGGGTGCTGCACTTAAAGAGGTATGCTACTGTATTTCATCAGTTAATCAGATTGACTGCAAGTAATTACCTCTCATTTACATCTCAATTAATCATAATTGTTAATTTGAAATTATCCATTTACAGTACTTAAAAGAGGATGTGGTAAATAATTTAATTCATACATCTTCTCTGATGTTAAAAGCACGATATTATCAAATCCAAGTCTTAAGGTAGCATACGAGGTGTAATGGACTCTGGTACAAAATAGGGCTTGCATTCAGTTTGTTCAGAGGTGGTTTCATCAATCACAACATGTTGGTTTGAAGCATTGCGCAATTTAGCAATCACTATCATTGACACTTAACTGACAGTTTCACAATTTTATTATCTAGACTCTGAAATATGTTTTACAGTATTTTAAACTCAAAGTGGCAGAAGTACCTTGTGTCATTCTGTAATTTAGATTTGTAATCTTTCTGCGTCTATATACAATATAAAGAATTGCAATTTAAGAATGCTTTCAAACTTTCATATTAACTGCACATTTTTATAATGAGCTTTTATAATGGACATCCGGTAGCCCGGTGGACATCCGGAGGCGCTGTTGCTAGCTGCCTTCGCCCACAGTCTGGTTGTCTTTTGTATTTTTTGTTGTGTTTAAAGTATGATTTTTTAAAGTTTTTTTCAGTATCTTGTGGGGGAAGAGGGTATGGTATTTTCTGTGTGCTTAAGCAAAGCAAGAATTTCATTGTCCTATACAGGGACACATGACAATAAACTCACTTGAACTTGAACTTGGTAAGGGGGAACCGTCCTTCAGTCACTTCCTGACGAGGATGCGACTGTTATCTGAGTCGCGCCTTTGCCCCCCTCCTCGCGGCCTACTAACTGGATTGGCGCGGCCTTTCCTGCCGGACCGGACCAGAGCTTCAGCAGCGGCGGCGAGGCGCTGGAAACATCGCGGAGTGGGCGAGGCGCTGGAAACATCGCGGAGTGGTCGAGGCCTTACCTAGGATTGCCGCTTGGAGCTCCAACATCGCGGAGCTGTGGGTGTGGAGCTCCCAACACGGGCAGCGCTGACCTTGACATCGTGGAGTCCTGGGACCCTTTGCCGGGGGTCGCCAGCGCGAATCTCCACCCAACGTGGCCTGTGGACATCGTTGGCCGATTCAGAGGTCCAGGCTGCTGAGGATGTTCTCCCGTTCGACGTCGGGATTCCATCATTCCCGGCGAGAGGGCCTGAACATCGGGCCACCTGAGCGGCAACAGTGGGGTGCTCGGGAGGCCCCGACCATGGGTGAACATTGGGGAACATCAGTGAGGAGGTTGCCTGAACTTTGGTTCCTTCCCTCACAGTGGGGAACTTTGGTGCCGCTGTGGGGATGTTTGTGTTCTGTGTTTTTGTGTTTTTTTAATTATTTGTATGACTAAGGGAAAAATAATTTTGTTGTCTCTTAATTGAAGACAATGACAACAAATTAAATCAAATCAAATCAAATTCAATGAAAGTCACAGTGCCAGAAGTTAGGATTTCAAGCCACACGTTAGGAACACATGCTATGATGCATGCCATGCAGGAATAAAAACAAAATCTGCCAAGCTGTAAAGAAGTGTGCGTAAAGAATTAACTTGAGCCCAGACCCGGAGCTGTGCCCTGTGGTACACAGACTGCTGTTTCTGCCCCTGTACCAGTGTAAAAGAAACAAACAAGCCCCGTATCTCCAATCTGGCGCTGTATTTCGTAATAATTTATTTTAACCATGGTGATAATAAGATCCTTTGTGTCTTTGTACAGCAGAAACTTAATGGAAAAGATCGAACTCTTGCCGATCATATTAAGACCTGTTAAAAAATATGATGCTGGTTGCATTTCAGCCTTTGAAGCCATATGTTGATGTGGATCAGAAATTGCCTGTTACATCTTCAAGTCCCATCTGTTTCCCTCTTGATGATTTTACTTATTAATATTTCCCAACCAGCTTCATTCCACACTGACAGAAGGAGAATTAAATTGGTCATTCAGAGCTGAGGGAAACATTCATTTTGGCCTACATGCCATATTTCCCTTGCTTTTCTAAGGAAGTTCCAGGAATAACTACTCAGCATAGGTTTGTTTTGTTTAAAAAAAACAGCAATGTCAGGAGAGCTATTAGACTGCTTATCTGTCTTTCTAGTTTGGCACATGAATACTCCCAACTCAGCAGGCCATGTGTCAAATCTATCACTTGATATGTCAGCAACCATAATTCCCTCTTTTGTCACCAATTTTGACCAAAGGATGAAAAATTGCTGTCACACGCAGGCAAATTTATTGTAGAAAAGGGCAAGCCTGTCTTCAGGTGTAAGCCAAGGTGAACACACACAGAAACTCTCTTCAGATTAGGTTTGAGCTAAAAGAATATTGATCTGTGTGCAGAAAATTGTTGATCCCTGGGAACAGGAGATGACAAATGGTGGCAAACAGAGAAAACAAATCTAGTCTCTCCAAGGACATTCCAGATGTACTTTGTTCACTGGAAGTATCTGTTTAGTATTAGTAGAATCTACTTGCCCCCAGCAGGATTGTGCTTGGCTTCTGCCAAACGTTTTTTTTCCTGCAACTTTCCATTTCAGTCTAATTTTCTCATCACTTTCTTTGACTTATTTATATGTGAGTTTACTTCACTGTATTGTGGGAATCAAATCTACAGGATTAATTAGGATCGCTGCAGTAGAAAAAAAATGTTAAGCATTTATCTAATTGTAAGGCATATTTATTAAGAAGGAACTAAAATCTTGCTTCATTGTAAATTCGAGAACATTACTTGGTGGGAGTATTTTAAAATAAAATGCAAGTGATAATTAAAATGCAATGATTATACATTGCCACACTAAAATAATCAGGAACCATTATTGATTAATGATGCAGTAATCAAAATGCAATTATCCTCCTTCCTGGTTTATCCACTGTTTATTATTTGCAACGCCACATACAGTATAATTTAACTTAATTTTGACCAGGTGCTTTCTATGTACTTAGACAATAGTATTTTGACTGTACATGTATTATACAAATCAAATCTTACAGGATCAGAACCATAGAAGCGATGTATCTTGGGTATTTTGTGTTGCTGCCCAAAATATCAGTGAACAAGCGTTCAGCTATAAAATTTAGTAATGACTGCAGCTGTAATCAATTATGAATTGAATAACAAAAGCCAACCTCTTCCTTTTAAATATTCTTCTGAAAAGTAGACATTAAAAATAATTGTCATATCCGAATGAAAGGGTTCTTTGCAAAAGGTGAAATGGTGGACGGCATAGTTGAAATATTGTTGTTCAAAGGAGTTGGGACATAATCAGAGAAGCCCCGCGTGATGGAAATTATTTAATTGGCAGAGGGTAGCAGGGACGACAATGGTTTATCTTTTACTGTGATAATGAATAATGGATTAATAGGCATTGGGTTTGCGGGATTTAAGCCTTTACACTGATAAGCCACTAAATTTGAGAACTGCCTAAATATTTCCTTCTGTGCACATTTACTCTGAGATTCTTATCTAATAATTAGCAAATTTACGATGAACTGAAGGAGTCACTGTTTTGCAATAAAAGTGTCCTTTTAGCATCAGCGGAGCAGGTAGGTGACTAGTCTCTTGCAGTGAAGAGGGCAGCAGCCTAGCTCCATAGCAATCCAATGCCCACAATGTCAAAAAGCAGTTCAGAGCCTAGATGTTCCAGCTTCAATCTGCACCGCCTCGTCGGGTTCACCAGCAAACTGGATCAGCGGGCTGTGTAGGAAGAAACTGCAGATGCTGGTTTATACCAAAGATAGACACAGAATGCTGGAGTAACAAATCGGTTAGACAGCATTGCTAGAGAAAAGGAATAGGTGATGTTTCCGGTCGGAACCCTTCTTCAGACTGATTGATAGAGATGGACAGAAGAAAACAGGGCTGGCTACAGATGACCTCAGGAAGGGTGGTCCACAATGGCTCATTGTTGGCTGAGGAAGATGTGCTAATGACAGAGATACAAGGAATCCAAACAGTGGAACTAGTAGGATGCCTAGGGCGGGAGAGGGGGAGAGGGGAAGGGAGGGGCAGAAATGCAGGAGCTACTTAAAATTTGACAGATCAACGTTCAGACTGCTGGTAAACACAAAATGCTGGAGTAACTCAGCGGGACAGGCAGCATCTCTGGACATTGACCACAATTGTCATACTGGGGACCATCTGGGATCTTGCCTGCGTTGACCTGACTGGTGATGTCCAGTGCCAGAGAACCGGGGCAGCACGATACCTCCTCTGACAACTATATTCTCGTCATTCTGACCAGTTCATTCCAAGCTGTGCAGTGACTGCTGGTTGCAGTTATTGATCATGTCTACTTCAAGGATTGCAGGTGTGAAATTGGTCATTTCAGGTTAGATTCTGCTAAAGTATAAGTCTCCTGAAATTGCTCACTGTTACCGTGTTCTAAATCAAAGATTGGCAGTATTAATGATGCTTAAATGAACAAACCTTTTAATAAAGTGTGCAGGTGAGAGTCTTGTACAAATGGCAGTGGGACAAAATAACACCATTTAGCATTCTGGTGCAATTATAATTCATGTTTGCATTCTCATGAAGCTGCCGTCTTGTGGCTGTGATTTGTCATGTTACTCCATTTTCAGTGTAAATCTTTTTGTAGGGAAATTACTGATGAAGTGATAATCTCTGAGGCGATGGGATATTCTGGGAAGGGTATGAAAGCTTATTAATGCTTCAATGCTTAGAAAGTAGATCTTATCTGAAGGAGCATCGAAAGGAAACATTCTCCCTCGCCATAAACTAGTTCCTCGGCCCTGCTTTGAACTGGATCTAAGATATTCATTTTTACATTCTGTAAAATTTACTGCCTGCATTGTTCAACACTGTGAGCTGAATTCATAGCAGCTTGACTTAGAGTCATAGTGTCATAGAGTGGGACAGTGTGCAAACAGGCCTTTAGGCCCAACTTGCCCACACCGGCCAACATGTCCGAGCTACACTAGTCCCACCTGCCTGCACTTGGTCCATATCCCTCCAAACCTGTCCTATCCATGTACCTGTCCAACTGTTCCTTAAAGATTGGGATAGTCCCAGCCTCAACTACCTCATCTGGCAGCTCGTTCCATACCCTTTGAGTGAAAAAGTAATCCCTCAAATTCCTATTAAATATTTTACCCTTCATCTTGAACCTATGTCCTCTGGTCCTTGATTCACCTACTCTGGGCAAGAGGTTCTGTGCATCTACCTGATCTATTCATCTCATGGTGATCATCCTCACATAATTGATATTATTTCTAGCCAATTGCATATAATTGTTAAGTTGGGCCAAGTCAAGTATTTATTGTCATTTGGAGTCATAGTCATACAGCGTGGAAACAGGCCCTTCAGCCCAACTAGCCCACCTCAGCCAACATTGTCCCCTCTACACTGTTTAGTTTAGTTTATTGTCGTGTGTACCGAGGTACAGTGAAAAGCTTTAGTTGCGTGCTAACTTGTCAAGCGATAAGACAATACATGATTACAACCGAGCCACCTACAGTGTAGTAGAGGTTTAAAAGAGTGGAGCGACTGTTATAAGTGTTTGCAGATCCACGTCTGAGACCAGCGTGCAAAAAGTCATCTGACTTGGGCCCCACCGGCCCCTGTTTACCATATACACGGTGAGGTACAGGTACAATGAACATTTTAGCAGCAGCATCATAGACACATAGACTCAGCTTGTATTTAGCTATTATAATAGAATGGCATAATAATTGTGTGGCATGTCTCAGGATTTATTCCAAAACCTCATACTGTAGATCACATAGTGCTTTTAAATCGGCATCCAATTCCTCAAATAGCTCTATTCCTATATGCATTTAATCATCATTTCATCCAAGATGTGATTCCACTTTTAACACCTCCAACAAAATTATTCAATGTATAGATACATTTATTACTCTCACACTTTTGTGGTGAAGAAAGTTTTGAAAGTAAATTGAAAATCTCTTGTTAATTAACTCACAAGTAAAACACAAAGTGCTGGAGTAACTCAGCGGGTCAGGCAGCATCTGTGGAGGGAATGGATAGATGGTGTTTATGGTCGGGACACTTCTTCAGACTACATCCTATCCATTCTCTCCTGCTTCCTGACCAACTGAGTTCCTCCAGCACTGTGTTTTACTCACAATTCCAGCATCTGCTGTTCCTAGTATCTCTCTCTATGATCATAATGTGCACTTGGATCAATTGTATATAGTACAAGAATACCACAAACTCATTAGTATGAACAGAGTGACCAGTCACAGCTGACTGTATGCTTATTATTTTAGCATGGCTCCAAAATGCAAGATTCAGAGAGCGACTAGCATCAGCTCAATTTAGCTAGCGCTATTTAAACACAGAAAGATAGGTTATGGCTGGAGGTGGTGGTGGAAGTCATTCTACAGAACTTGGCAGCTGTCAAGTCTACAGATGAGAAGACATGGCAGCAGCAACGTTGAAATCCAAAGGCATCTATAAACCTTTCATGAGAGTTGAGCTTTAATAAATGTTCCAAATAACAAACTATCACCATTAACACCAGTATTACAAATATAGTTTATGCCGAGTTCTTTGAATTTGAGGATAGTGTTTCAAAAGCCAATCTATGTTGACTTCTTTAAAAAAGAGCAATTTTTAAACAAAGGATCTAAAGGTCACTATTTTATGAGGATGTTGTTAGGACTCGAGCGCCTGAGCTACAGGGAAAGGTTGAGCAGGCTACGATTTTATTCCTTGGAGTATAGGAGGATGAGGGGTGATCTTATGGAGGTGTACAAAATCATGAGAGGCATAGATCAGATAAACACAGAGTTTTTTGCCTAGAGTAGGGGAATCAAGAACCAGTGGACTGGTTCTTTATAGGTTTAAGGTGAGGGGGGAAAGATTTAATGGGAATCTGAGGGGTAACCTTTTTATACAAAGGTTGGAGGGTGTATGGAACAAGATGCCGGAGGAGGTTGCTGAGACAAGCAATATCACAAAGTTTAAGAATAATTTAAACAGGTACATGGATAGAATATGTTTATAGACATACGTAGGATAGGGATATGGACCAAACTCAGGCTGGTGGTACTAGTCTAGATGGGGCATGTTGGTCGATGTGGGCTTAGGCCAAAGGGCCTGTTTCCACGCTCTATGACTATGACTAAAGAAAAGTCACGCTCTATAGTTGCAAACACATTCTCCTGTGATTTTTGCTTCTGGTGTGGAAGGATGTCAGGTGTTACATCAGACTAATTTGTGGAAATGGGAATTGTGAAAATCCATTCCCACAGTATTGAAGATGTGTAGATGAAGAGGTGTCTTACAGGTTCACATGGGATTCACGAACTTCTCCTGTGACAGGTGCATGCAATTCTCCCCTATACAAAAGCCTTGGTTAAGCATCTGGCTTGACAAACTCTGGCAGGGTCTGTCGAGATCACATTTATATACACTTAAGGATCAAATGCCATGTGCTTTACTTTTTTTTGTTGCACGCTTCATCATTTTGTTACATTTTTTAAGAGGAATAATCTGGTACACTAAATAAAAGCAGATGTTATCAGCCTGTAAATGTCTTTATTATAATCCTTTTAATATAATTAAAATGAACATAATAAAGACATATTACTGTTAAAGCAATCCTTAATGGTCGCCTGGTAATGCAGTAATTTGATGCATCAACACACCAAACCACAGAATGGTAGGTCGTGAGCTCTCTTGGGATGTCTTAGTGATGTTCTGTCTCAGCTGGAGCAAAATACATTCTAATTGTTGCACTCTGAGGACAATTCATTGGATTGCGATTGCGTTTTGTTCTAATCAGTGGACACAAGCTCATCTTGTAGAAGTTGAAACATGTTGCTGTTTTATCTAAAGTTTTCAATTTTTCATGGGGTCTTATCTGGTCTTCCATTATATCTTCTGGGCAGCACAGTGGTGCAGCAGTAGAGTTGCTGCTTTACAGTGCCAGAGTCCTGGGCTTGATCCTGTCGAATGAGTTCTGCCTTTAAGGAGTTTGTACGTTCTCCCTGTGACCGCGTGGGTTTTCTCCATGTGAGTGCCCTGGTTTCCTCCCACAATCCAAAGACGTACAGGTTTGTAGGGCAATTGACTTCTGTAAGTTGTAATTTGTTCCTAGTGTGTAGGATAGTGCTAGTGTACCGCGGTGATGATCGCTGGCTGGCACAGACTCATTGGGCCAAAGAACCAGTTTTCTTGCTGTATCTCTGAAAACTAAACTAAAGTCTAAAGTTAAACTCCAGCGAGACTCATGTAACCTCCATAGAGAGAATGTAAATAGCTACTTAGTCCATTTCTCTTAATGGTCACCACCTCAGTACTATGAAAGCCATCACAAAAGACAAGGCAAAGATATTTCAAACCTTATTTTTCTAACTCTTTTAACAATATGAGGCCATTCATCCCATTGAGTCTAGGCTTGCTATAAAACCTTTTCACCTGTCTCATTTCCCCATTTACTTCCCCACATTGTCTTCTGTCTCACATGTCCATCCACTACTGTTTTCACGAGTCAGATCGTCTAGGACCAGAGGCTATAACATCAGCACAAAAGGACACACCTTTAGAAATGAGAGGAGGAGGAATTTCTTTCGTCAGAGGGTGGTGAAACTGTGGAATTCATTGCCACAGAAGGCTGGGGAAGCCAAGTCAATGGATATTTGAAGGTGAAGATTGACAGATTCTTAATTTGTATGGGTGTCAGGGGTTAAGGGAAGAAGGCAAGAGAATGGGGTTGAGAGGGAAAGATACAGGGCCCTCCATAATGTTTGGGACAAATATCCATCTTTTATTTATTTGTCTCTGCACTCCACAATTTGAGATGTGGTTAAAGTGAACATTGTCAGATTTTAATAAAGGCCATTTTTATACATTTTGGTTTCACCATGTAGAAATTACAGCAGTGTTTATAACTAGCCCCCCCATTTCAGGGCACCATAATGTTTGGGACACAGCAATGTCATGCAAATGAAATTAGTCACGCTTAGTATTTTGTTGCATATCCTTTGCATGCAATGACTGCTTGAAGTCTGTGATTCATGGACATCACCAGTTGCTGGGTGTCTTCTCTGGTGATGCTCTGCCAGGCCGGTATTGTAGCCATCTTTAGCTTATGCTTGTTTTGATGGCTAGTCCCCTTCAGTTTTCTCTACAGCATATAAAAGGCATGCTCAATTGGGTTCCGATTGGGTGATTGACTTGGTCACTCAAGAATTGACCATTTTTTAGCTTTACAAAAACTCCTTTGTTGCTTTAGCAGTATGTTTGGGATCAATGTCTTGCCATAGAATGAACCACCGGCCAATGTGTTTTGAGGCATTTGTTTGAACTTGAGCAGATAGGATGTGTCCATACACTTCAGAATTCATTATGTTACTACCATCAGCAGTTGTATCATCAATGAAGATAAGTGAGCCAGTACCTTCAGCAGCCATACATGCCCAGGCCATAACACCCCCAACACCATGTTTCACAGATGAGGTGGTATGCTTTGGATCATGGGCAGTTCCTTCTCTCCTCCATACTTTGCTCTTGCCATCACTCTGATATTTGTTAATCTTCATCTCATCTGCCCACAAGGCCTTTTTCCAGAACTGTGGTTGCTCTTTTAAGTACTTGTTGGCAAACTGTAACCTGGCCATCCTATTTTTGCGGCTAACCTGTGGTTTGCATCTTGCATTGTAGCCTCTGTATTTTTGTTCATGAAGTCTTCTGCAGACAGCGGTCATTGACAAATCCACACCTGTCTACTGAAGAATATTTCTAATCTGTCTGACAGGTGTTTGGGGATTTTTCTTTATTATAGAGAGAATTCAGCTGTGGTGGTCTTCCTTGGCCTGCCAGTCCCTTTGCAATTAGTAAGCTCACCAGTGCTCTCTTTCTTCTTAACGGTGTTCCAAACAGTTGATTTTGGTAAGCCTAAGGTGTGGCTGATGTCTCTAACAGCTTTATTCTTGTTTCTCAGTGTCATAATGGCTTATTTGACTTTCATTGGCATGACTTTAGTCCACATGTTGATAAACAGCAATAAGAGTTTCCAAAGGTGATGGAAAGACTGGAGGAAAGACTAGGTACTGAGAGCTCTCTTATACCTGCATTAAGGAGGTAATTAAACACACCTGGGCAATCACAAACACCTGTGAAGCCACATGTCCCAAACATTATGGTGCCCTGAAATGGAGGGACTATGTATAAACAAAACTGTAATTTCGACATGGTGAAACCAAAATGTATAAAAATGTCCTTTAATACAATCTGACAATGTGCACTTTAACCACGTGTGATTTTTTTCTATTACAAATCTGAAATTATGGAGTACAGAGACAAATAAATAAATGATGGGTCTTTGTCCCAACTACTATGGAGAGCACTGTATTTGAACACTGTAGATCAGTGATGATTGAATGGCGGGATTGACTTGATGGGCCGAATGTCCTAATTCTGCTCATATAACATATGAGCTTATAAACCTACATTATGGGTAATTGATAGTAGCCAAGTAACCTATAAACATGTCTTTTGGATGAGGGAGGAAACCAGGACTCCTGTGGACCTCCTTGTAGTCACAGTGAGAATGTGGAATAACTCAAAGGATGATATTTTACCAAGATCCAGTACTTCCAGCATGTGGACCAAACTTTAGATATTTTCTCTTTTTTTATGGAAACGACAGCAAAATATGGCAACTGTGCATTTGTAGTTTGTGCAAAATAATTTCACTCTGCTGTGCATAGTGACAATAAAGAACCACTGTTCCATTGAACTACCTACGAGAATTTATACGACCTGTCAAATTGCCTTCCATAGGAGTTTTATTTCCATTTTTCTGAAATTATTTAAATGTTAAAAGTGTTCTAGTCGCAATGCAAAATATGATGATTAGTTGTAAAATGAGAGAATTATTTTGCTGGGGTGCATCTTTTTCAGTCTCCAACTGGAGTTTCCAGACATAGGAAATAACATAGTCACCCATCGCAACAGTCTCAATCTGGGTTTACATCAAGGGGATTGCAATGCAATAAGATAATGTGCTCAGTCAGTTCATATCATCCGTAACTCATGTAGGTCCAGGTGTGCTGCCAGTATTTACCACCACCACACCCCAGATCTCACTATTGACTTGTTTTGTACATGGGTTTAAAATCAAGCCCAGCACCACATTGGCACTTTATTATCCTGATTTGCTGCAGGATTCTTTCAATGAATCTTTTAAAAATCCACTTAATATCCATATGTGTACTCCGTATTAAACATCATAATTTATTCGATTGATATAAAACTACTTTGTTGATTGCACTGTCATTTTAATATTTTTTGTGAAGTTATTAATTTGTCCTGCTGTTTCCTCTGAGAGAAACTTTTTTTTCTGCAGCCATCTTTCATGTAACATTTTTTCTTATTTACTGCGCTGCATGATACAAAATCTCTGATTGTTGTTTTGTGATGCATTTGGTAACTCGGATAGGGAATACAAGATTGTATTTGTTTTGCAAAAACCCGGTGTAATATTACATTAATCCTGGCAATACACAAGCAGAATATTAGATTAAATGTATTTGATGGCAAGCTGGGTGCCATTCCCTTACTTAAGATTCATATCAAGTGCTTTGAGATCTGATTGCCTCAGGGAGATTTTTGTTTTGTTCAAAGGAACCATGTTTGCAGTTCTTGGCATCTCCTTTCAGACTTTCTGGGCTCTGGCACTGCACAGCATCTGTAGAACTCAGTTATTATTTTTCTTTGCAGTTTAACACTGGCCAGACCAATGGACCAAAGGGATTTGACATTAATGTGATGCCAGCTTGGAAGAAAAATATAACTGGCTCTGGAGTAGTTGTGGCAATCATAGACGATGGTGAGTAGTCTCCTTTTATAAAGTGCAGCCACTTGGATCAAAAAAGAACACATTATTTTTTCCAAACAAAGTGCTTAATGCCGAGTTATGGATTAAACTAAGATGATGTGAATTAACCGTCATTAGAATGCATTATTGGTAATAGATATTTTGTGTTGTTCTCAATGGTAAAACATAACAATTCCATACTGTATGTGACAATGAGAATGTTTCATGCACATTCACATAAAGATATCATAATATTCACATAAATATATCATAACATTCGACCCAATGTTAGGTTTTCAGTTTTAGGTTTATTATTGTCATATGTGTCAAGAGTCAAGTCAAGAGTGTTTTATTGTCATTTGTCCCGAAACATAACAATTAAAATAGTAAGATTAAACGAGAACTTACCAGTTTGAAGTTTGATCTGTATTTTATGAGGAGTTACGATGAGGGATTACGTGAAGAACCCGTCCAGCACGCATGCACGACATACTTCAAAGCAGCGATGTGGAACCACAGGAAACACAATAATTGAAATAAACATAGTAAAGAAAAGGAGAACTAAGATACCAATTGATCTCTATAATTGAGGGTGGGAGCAGAGGGCACGTAATCCCTCATCGTAACTCCTCATAAAATACAGATCAAACTTCGAATTGGTAAGTTCTCGTTTAATCTTACTATTTTACTTCGGAGTCACGTGAGTGACTATGTGAAGATTTTAAAGCTCTGTGATTTCAAACCGTGTAACAGTTCATACTTCACTTGCTGCCGAAGTCATTCAAGGGAGGAAGTATGTTATCGTAATCAACCATGAATCTGTTTGTAAAACAATAATGGTATTCATTAAACAATAACAAAAAGAAAATAATGCTCCCCCGGGCTTAAATTATATATTTGCAGATTCTAAAACTCTTTCTGCAAATAAAACAGGTTCGGCTAATGGCTTATCGTAGAACGTTTGGAATGTTTTCTCCATGGACCACCCCGCTGTAGCCAGGATGTGGTCCAATGGCACGTCCATCCTTTTAGCCACCGATGTGGATGCTGCCCCGGTGGAGTGAGATGTATATACGTCAGTATCTACTCCAGCAGCTCCCAGTACCTGCTTGAGCCATCTGGAGATGGTTTGGCTCGACATCCGACCATGAGGTTTCTTGTAGCTGACCCATAGGGCTTTTTCTCTCCCTCGGGAATCTCTTGTTGTGTTGATGTAAACGAGTAAATGAGTCATGCCACATAACCGTGGGTCAGGTGGGTACGCCCGGAAATCCATAACTAGGCCTGAAGTTCCTGGCCTGCTCTGCTTTACCAGCTCCTGAATAGTGAATGTGATATGGTCTGGTGTTATAACCATGTTGTCCAGTCGAAATAAGTGGAGGGACTGGACCCTTTGTGCTGAGATTAGGGCCATCAGCATGACCGTTTTCAGGGTTAGCTGTTCCAAGGTGAGAGACCTGGCTGGTGACCATCCCCTTAGGTATGTCAGGGCAACACTGACATCCCAGATTTTGGTGTACCTAGGTCTTGGGAGGTTGGAGTTGAATATCCCTCTCATTAGTTTGATTACCAGTGGGGGAGATCCCATGGCCTGTTGTCCTGGTGCCTGATTTAAGTAGGCTGACAGAGCACTTCTGGTGCTATTGATAGCGCAATAGCTCAGTCCTTCATTATGGTGAGGCCGGCCAGGAACTCCAGTACATTAGTTACGGTTGTAGATGAATATATGTCATTAAGCAGTATTTATCCCACTTCCTTATGCTTGATAGGTATTGTTTCCTGGTGGAAATACGGTGGGACGCTGTCATTGTGTTGATGGTCCTGTTAGATAATCCCAGGCCCAGCAATGGTCTTTTCAGAATCTTCAACCCAGTAGGTTGATTCTGTCATGGCATGGATGACTTATGCCTGACACCGGGTGAGTCAATAGGTCTGGGCTACTGGGAATGGTCATTGGAGTTTCGATGACCATGTCGAGGACAACTGGGAACCATGGCTGTGTAGGCCAGTCGGGTACTATCAAAATACCTGAAGCAGAGTCCATCTGTATTTTGCGTAGTACCCGACTGATGAGGCAGAAGGGGGGGAAAGGCATAAAATAAATAGTTCCCCCAGTCCAACGCGAATGCATCTATCGCTGCTGCCTCAGGGTCTGGTTCCCAAGCGACATACATTGGTACCTGGCGATTTAGTCTGGATGCAAAGAGATCGATATCTGGTGTGCCATATTGCTTTGTAATTTTAGCAAATGCTTTAGGATTTAACATCCATTCGGTGTTATCATTGAATTTGCGTCACCTGGTGTCTGCCACTGTATTTAGCTTACCTGGTAGGTAAGTTGCTGATAGCCAAATATGTCTATCGACACACCATTGCCAGATTATGTTGACCAAATTGTCACATGATATCGATTTTATTCCGCCCATATAGTTAATATAGGCCACCACCGTGGTATTATCAATCTGTAAACGAACATGCAAGTGGTGCATATTCATAGAATATGCTTTTAAACCATAAAACGCACCCAACATTTCCAAATAATTTATGCCCAGTGTCTGTAGTCAAGATGATTCTAGGTTAGTCCATCTACCACCTGTGCTGGATATGGTATTAGTAGCTCCCCAGCCTTGAGCACTGGCATCTGTTTGTATAGTTAACGTTGGGTTATTGATGATGATAGGGCTGGAACTATGCCAAATGTTCTCTATCCACCATTGTAACTCTGATATTGCTTCAATGGGTAATTTCATGGTTCGGTCAAAGTGACCTGCATGTCATTTTAACGCCAGGTTTTGATAGTGCAAAGGTCCAAATTGTGTAGCTGGAAATGCTGCTACTATTTTGCCAATTACTCTTGCCACTTGTCGGATGGTTGGTCGATCCCTAACCATTAAATTGTTACACGTCTGTGCCAATTCTGCTGCTTTATCTTTTGGCAACGTTACAGACATGTGGACTGAGTTAATTGTGAATCCCAGATAGTCCATAGTTGTGGATAGCGTCAACTATAGATTTATCTGGATGTAAGACAAATCCCAAGGTTTCAAACAATTGTTTGGTAGCTAACACAGCTGATTTAGGCAATTCCATGGTTTTGCCTACTATTAAGATATCATGCCATGACAATATGTCTCTGTTTTCTTAATATTGCCAAGGCTGATTTTAATATCTTGGTAAATAGTCTTGGGGCTGATGTTTAGCCATTAGGCAACACTTTAAACTGCCATTGTTGCCCCATCCAGGTAAATTTCAGGTATCTGCGATGATCCTTTTGAATGGGTACTGATTAGTAGGCATCTTTTAAATCGATGCTTGCCATAAAGTGTCCTTTGGAAATCAGTTGTTTGGCAGTTACAAATGTTTCCATTTTGAAATGTATACACTTAACAAAGGTATTTAGTGAGGTTAAGTCAATGATGATGCGACATCCACCATCTTTTTTGTTTTTGGTAAATATATTTGAGACAAATTCCAAAGGTTCATGTTTGGATTTCTCAGTGATACCCTTTGTAAGTAACCTTACCAGTTCTGCTTGACCCTCTAGTTTTTCTTTGACTGAGAGGGTAAAGACCCTTTGGGGTGCATGCTGAACTGGTGGCATATTTTCTTGAATGAATTCTATTTTGTATCCACGAATACTTTTAAGTATATAACTATCATTCGTGATAGTCCTCCATGCTTCCATGAACAGGTGTAATCTCCCCCCTGTTTGTACAGTTCCCCAACTTTTTATATGCTGGTAGGAACCAGACCCACCTACCTCCATAGTTATGGGTGTGTTCCTTTCTTCTGTTTCTTCATCTGTCGTTGTACTGCTGGATGTACTGCTGGGTGGGGGTGGCGCATTTTCCATGGGGTCCGCTTTGGGCCCTGGCCTAAAAAAGGCTTTTGGGGATGGTATGCGGACCCCGAGCTTTCACCAGTACCATGAGGTTGACGTCGACTGGTGGACGCGGTGGGGTACTGTCGTCTGGGTTGTGTGGGTCTGCTCGTTCCGGGGCCTGCCCTCATGAGGCCGAATGCTTTTGACTCTTCCTCTAGATCTTTTACTTGTTTGGACAACTCCTTACCAAATAGCAGGATCTGTGGCTCTGAGGCCGGTGTTTTGCACAGTCCTGCAAATTTGGGATTGAGGGCAGGTCTTATTACCTCCTTGCGGAGGTTGTTGATTTCATATTGGGTATTACACAGCAGAGCCAGGGTGTCTTGCTGGTTGGTGGTCATGTCCACCCCGTCCACGGAACGAGCATAGGATGATATGGCTGATGTCAGGAGCTTAAGGATGCGCTGCAATTTTAGTTCCTGGTTTCGGATACCCTGCCCAACGTACCCCCAGATTTGGCTGTTGACGGCAGGTACGTTGAGCGAAATGCAGTTCTCCGGAGGCGAGTAGAGTTCTAGTGCCTCATTGACTACCTGTTCTTGTAGGGGTTTGAAGGACAGGTAGTCAATGCTGGCCGCCAGTTTTGGCTGCAACGGCCGCCCCGCTCGTGGTGTAGCCACGTGGCGGTTTACCACACCCAGCAGCTCTTCCTGATCCTGTACCCCGTGCGTATTCCTGACAGTGACCCCTGTTCCTGACCAGCCCAGTCCTGGTCGCCAACGCTGCCCTCGGCTGAGGGAGAAGCGATGGCCAGTGCATTGTAGGGCACTGGTGCGGGAGTGCCTGAACTCCCTTGGCGAGACTGCTCCAGCTCCCAAAGCAAGTCTCGCTGGAGCATTTGCTCCATGAGCCTTTCCAGGCGGCTCAGGCGGCTGCCTCTGCCGCTCTCAGGCGGCGAGTCTTCCTCGTCGGAGTTATCAGAGATTACCGGCCGGTCTGATTTTCATTTTGATTTACCTCCTGTCCGCTGCTGTTGGTCAGGCTGCGCTAGCGGTACTGGGCTCGGCTCGGTATCAATGATTGTGGACCGCAGCATGTGCAGTCCAGGTGCCGCCACTCACCCCCCACTGATGGAACGCTCCTGTTCTGTTGGAGTCGAACGGGGGGGCGGTCTTTTTTCCTTGTTTTGCTTTGCTCATTTTCCTAGAGTACACAAAGCAGAACAAAGTTTTTGTAAATTACGACCTCAGAGTAAGTACTTACCTGACTATCCGCCTTTTTAAGCTTGTAGCGGGAGCGCCTGTACTCCCGTTCGTCGCTGTTGCACTGCGTGAACGCTCATGTCGCGCATGCGTGCTGGACGGGTTCTTCACGTAGTTACTCACGTGACTCCGAAGTAAAATCTTACTTGTAGCAGCACAACAGAATATGTAAATATAGTGCTCTGTATACAATATAATAAATGAGAAAAAGTTTGAACCCGGGTCTCTGCCGCTGGAAGGCAGCAACTATACCCTGTGCCCCTTTTAAAAATATATTTATTATAGCTAATAGACACCTGTGAGATCTTTATATTCATCACTCCGGGCTGACTGAGAGAAGGAACTGCTTTCAACAGTCAATGGCAAATCCCATGTTCAAAACCTGGCAAATGAAAGGACCATTCTCTTTTATTTTTTCCGACCCTCTTGGAATCCAATGAACATGTTGCTGTGGAATTCCTCTAAGTTTGTGCACTTACAGTTAAGGGGCCTGTCCAACTTGACGATTTTTTTCGGCGACTGCCGGCATCATTGACTGATGTATCAGGTCACTGAAAAATTAGCGGCGTGACGCGGTGTGATGCGGCGTGACGCGGTGTGATGCGGCGGTGACGGGGAGTGATGACGTACGTTTTTTCAAGTGTCGCATCATTTTTTTTGTCGCCGCTGGATTTTGAAATGTACAAATGGTCACAGTTTAAGGATAAGGGGGAAGTCTTTTAGGACCGAGATGAGAAAATCATTTTTTACGCAGAGAGTGGTGAATCTGTGGAATTCTCTGCCACAGAAGGTAGTTGAGGCCAGTTCATTGGCTATATTTAAGAGGGAGTTAGATGTGGCCCTTGTGGCTAAAGGGGTCAGGGGGTATGGAGAGAAGGCAGGTACAGGGTACTGAGTTGGATGATCAGCCATGATCATATTGAATGGCGGTGCAGGCTCGAAGGGCCGAATGGCCTACTCCTGCACCTATTTTCTATGTTTCTATGGTCTATATTTCTATGTAAAATCTTTTGACGACACTGATATATCGCCGGCAGTCGCCGAAAAAAATGCCAAGTGGGACAGGCCCTTTAGTCCCAGCTACAAGCACAGTCCCAGCTGTGCACAATGCATGCACCACGGAAAAAGGACCTAAGGTCCTACATGTCCTTGCTGAGGATCAAGCTGCCATCTATCAACATTTGGTCTGTACTGTTTAGACCTATCAATTCAGATGTTTCTCTGGACACTTAAATGTCGTGAGAGTATCTGCCTCTATCATTCATACAGGCAATGCATTCCAGATTCTGAGCACCCTTCTGGTGACTGAATTCTTCCTCCAATCTCCTTACCTACACCAATGTCCTCCATTTTTAGTCAGCTAGTTTAGTTAGTTAATTTAGTTTATTGTCACGAGTACGGATGTACAGTGAAACACTTTTGTTACCAGGGATGCGTTTCTTTCTTTCTACCTTATCTAGTCCCCTCTTAATTGTGTATACCTTTTCAGATCTCATCACCACTTCAGTCTTCAGCACTACATGCAAAAAAGTATCTTCGCATCATTGTATCCTATCCAATGCAGGTATGTCCTTCTCTAAAGGATGTACCTTTAGAAAGAAGATGAGGTGGGAGTTATTTAGCCAGAGGATGGTGAATGTGGAATTCATTGCCACAGGCAGTTGTGGAGACCAAGTTATTGGGTATCTTAAAAACAGAGATTAACAGGTACTTGATTAGTAAGAGTGTCAACGGTTATAGAGAAAAGGCAGAAGATTGGGATTGAGAGGGAAAAAAAGATCAGCTGTGATTGAATGGCGGAGTAGACTTGATGGGTCAAATGGCCAAATTCTGTTCCTATAACGTATGAATTTATGAACAAAGCGAAAGTTTGGAAGCACTTAGCCGGGCACCCAACATCACTGGGATCAGTAAGAGGATAAATGCTGTAGATTGAGGATGCTTCATCATCTGAACTGGGAATATCAGAAGTCAAACATGTTTTAAGTTGCTGTCTGGGTAAAGCTGGGGAGAACAGAGGGAATGAACAGTCTAATATGTCAGCACGTATATTCCCTCTGCCGTAATGCAGTTTGAACTACTATGTGCTACTAGCATTCTCTGTTCTTATTCCAGGTTTCCAGCATCTGCAGTTTTTTGCTCCATTTTATAGAGGAACTGAGGCCAGTTCTTAGTTTAGTTTCGAAATACAGCGCAGAAACAGACCCTTTTGCCCACTGAGCAGGCGACCGATTTCGGAGGCCGCCATGGAAGCTCCATAGGAGTTCGGTTTCATTATTGCCGGCCAGATTTTAAGCCACCGTGGAACTCCATTAGGAGTTGGGGCTGCCGGCGTGGCTTGGGAGCTCGCTGCTAAAATTAGAAGCAGACGGTGTTTAAATATAGCTGCGGCTACATTTTGAATCGCTTCTAAGTTAACAGCGACCGGTGTTATCCGCGGCAAGGGCTGCCATAGCAGCTATAAATGTTTAAACATAGGAATGCTGCTGAAGCAGCATATGCTGGAATCAGCATATAGTGTGTGCTCTATTCGTAGGGGCATTTTGATATATTACACATAGTTCTTTAATTTAAGTCAAAATCTGAAGAACTGGTCAATGGGCCTATCCCACGAGCATGCGATCTGCGTGCGGCAAGCGCGACCAAACCAGAAGCGGGGGCCGCGAGGAGGTCGAGTGATCCCCGTACAGGGCCGGTCCCACCAGCATGCGCCTGCATGCGGCGAGCGCGACCAAACCAGAAGCGGGGGCTGCGCGGAGGTCGAGTGAGTGACATGAAGTTCGAGCGAAGTCCGCGCGTGTCGTGCTGCGTCAAGACGCTGCGTATGGCGTCAAGACGCTGCGTATGCCTGTCGAGGCGGTGCGTACGGCGTCGAGGCGGCTGCGGGCCGGCAGGCCGTTGCCGCGCGGAATTTATGAACACGATCAGTTTTTCGGAGCTCCGCGCGTTGTCGGGACCAGCTCCGCACAACTCCATACGGCTCCGGCGATCGAAGTGGGACCGGCCCCGCGAGGCCGTACGGCTCAAGTGACCAAGTTAGGTCGCGCTTGCCGCATGGAGTCGCATGCTCGTGGGACAGGCCCTTTAGGTAGTTAAAAATAGAGCTGGCAGTTTTTAATAGCGGGTGCTGTTCGGTCACGTTTGTGACTATCGCAGCAGATAGGACATTTATTATTATACACCATATGATGTAGAAACATTTTACTTGCCATTTCGACTCAAAATGGGACTCCACTGGAGCGGGTGGCTGTTCGGAGGAACTCCATTGAGGCTCCAGAAAAGAGCTCCTGGCTTGGGAAGCCTTTTTTCAGCTGTCTCGATTAGACACCCGTGGAGCTATACCTAGTGCAGGGGTGCGTCATGATAATTTCCGCTCAGTTGAAAGGACTGTTGGAGATCCTTCATAAAAGATTCCAACCATGGGGATCAATATAGCAGTCGAATCTTTGATCCAATGGGGCTATGCTTCTGCTTAAATCATATGAACTGTGACAACGCCTGGCAGGGTTGTAGTATTTCTCCCACTCTGTCTAGTTGCATTCTATTTCCTCCCTGAAATACTCCGTTGAGGCTCCAGAAGGGAGTAAGGACTCGGAGTCACTAGCAGATGCAATCTGTCTGGTAAGTATAATGATGATACCGACAGAGGACCGATCTGCACAGCTAGTCCCGGTTCGGCTCCTAGAGGCTCCTACAACCCCGAGTCGGGGCAAAGTCAAAGCCAAGTCTGTGGGACAAGTCCTGCAGGACGATTTGGGTCAATGGGATGCTGTCCCCACATCTATGCCAGATATGATTGGCCGTTTGTCTCAATTGGAACATCTGATGAATCAGATGGTGGCACGAGAAATGCTCCGTGTTAACGGAGGCATGTACAGGGAGTTTGAATCATACGCCTGAGGCAGCTCCTGGTTCAGAGTTGCAATATTCCTCCCACTCGGATGAAAGGAGTGGTGGAGATGGTGCCAAATAATATGCTCCATGTTACGGAGGCATGCACAGGCAGTTCAAGTCATACGCCTGAGGCAGCTCCAGGTTCAGGGTTGGAATATTCCTCCCACTCAGATGAAAGGAGTGGTGGAGATGGTACCAAATAATATGCCCCGTATTACGGAAGCATGCACAGGCAGTTCAAGTCATATGCCTGTAGCTATCCCTGGTTCAGGGCTGCAAGATTCCTCCCACTCGAAAGACTATCGGAGATGGTGTCACTAAATATGCTCCGTGTTACGGAAACATGCACAGGCAGTCCGAAGCATATGCATGTGGCAACGCCTGGTTCGGGGTGCACTATTTCTCCCACTCTAACAGAGTGTCAGAGATCAGTATGGAACTGACTCCGAACATGACTCCGAACATGACTATGTGCCTGAATCCCATGCTTTAATGCATGATGTACGAGAGTCGCATAAGGAAGAGCTGCCTGCTCTTGCCTCTAAATTTGCTGTTCCCTCAGGGACGGACAAGCCAGAGAGTGGTGAATCTGTGGAATTCTCTGCCACAGAAGGTAGTTGAGGCCAGTTCATTGGCTATATTTAAGAGGGAGTTAGATGTGGCCCTTGTGGCTAAAGGGATCAGGGGGTATGGAGAGAAAGCAGAGATGGGATACTGAGTTGGATGATCAGCCATGATCATATCGAATGGCGGTGCAGGCTCGAAGGGCCGAATGGCCTACTCCTGCACCTATTTTCTATGTTTCTATGTTTCTATGTAAGAGGAGTTGGCCAGCGGCATCAGCTATCTAACATCACACCAGCTGAAGAAATGACAAGCATGACAGACAGGGTCTGCAAATGGAACCTCGCTGAAGCTCCAACAAGCAAATCGACCCGGGATCAGAGACGCTGGCAGGTAAGGTCTCTTTATTAACCTCCGTAAAACTCCAAATGGAGCAGTCTGTCAGCCCAGGTTTGGGTTTACAGGCAGCATGGGCTGTCTAGTGTTTTTTCACTGTCTCTGGGATAGATCGGGTTGATGTAGAGACATTGGCAGGGGCCTTGCTTAGTAACCTCTGCAACTTCCAAGCAGGAGCAGTTTGGTTACCAGGTTGAGGGTAGACCATCATGGAACTGGCTGGCCATATGGGTCATATTGACCAGGGAAGCACTGCCTCGTCATCTGTGATTGAGGTTATCAGACTGCTCAGTTAAATGAAGTCGTTGAAGTCTTCCTCAACACATGGTTTAATTTCTCTTCAGTTAGTAGAGTTGCCGGTTCATTGGAATCATCATTGCCATCCTCTCTGGGATAGGTAATTACCAGCAGGAAGCTGGTCTGGCATTATAATATTTTTTTTTTATCTGACCTGCAGGTTCATGTTGTGAATCAACAATGTATTTATAATAATCCGTAGGTTCTCAATACCACTATTCCAAATTGAGTGGCGGGTCGAAGAGATTGTGTTGTGCATTCTGGCGACTCAGACAAGTCAAAGGACTGCGAGGCAATTCCTGATTCAGGCTTGCTTTATACTAATTTCCACTCTGTGGAAGAACGCTGAGTATTCGTGGTGACTCTTATAGTCAAGAGTTGACAGGGAACATCAAAGGGAGACTGTGTTTTCAGCTCGAGTCATAAGGTTCTGATTATATGTTATCAGCAAAATGTATGAATAACTAGATAATGCATCTTCCGTCCGTAAGGTCAATTAAGGAACGGGGGTTCCGAGTGGAATCAGTGACATCTCATCCGTGGATGAGTGGTCTGGCCAAGGACTAGAGGGGTATATTTTCTGATACTTCTCAAGATTACAGAAACATGGTGTAGGTCGAATCTGGTTAGCATTTGGCTAATCTGATCTAGTTACCCAGTTTAAGATGGATGATTGGCTTTCAGCAATTTAACTGATTCAGAGAATCGATCTTGAAGTTGCAAACTGTGCCATATCTATACACATGAGGCACAGATTATCTGGTGGTTTTGATAACAAAGCCAGTGGTGGAAGCCAATGCTGCCCTACTCAGACCTAAGGGCATTGTGGCATCAAGTTTTAGATAACTATGAAAAATGTTGCAGCTCATAAACTTGAGGGTTATCAATAGATACCTCTTGCGATATTAAGTATGAGGCAACATGAAATGTAATAATGCCAATAATGCCAATTTTGCCTATTCATTCAGGCCATGGTAAGGCGGCTGAAGCAACTCCTATTGTCTCGCTCACGAGTAATGGCTGGGGCAGCCTGTATTCTCAGGCAGCTAGCTCTGCAGGATTGTATGGGAAATTTGTGAACAAAATATGTGAGTTATATTTTAAACGAAAGTAACAGAGGTTTGTGTGGCGTTCAGTTTGAGCCTAGAGAAGCGTTTATGTGATAGCACAATTGACACCGCTTGTGCTGCTTTGTCATTCTCTATAGTACCATAAGTGGGACAATAAATGATTGGTTATTCACCCGCTGTTCACTAACGTTATGCAGGGTGTCTTTTATATGACCACACTAATAGCCTACACTCATTGTAGTGTGCGATGTATATCAGTAAATTAGTATGCAAATATTCTTCTACTATATTCCTAATGGGAGCAGTATTTTTTAAGATGATTATGCTTTCAGCAACTGATCTCAGCACAAAGAACACAGTCTTTACTCAATCTCTGGCTCAATCTGGGTCATAACTGACATTAGGGTAGCTTGTTATGGGAATGATCTCATAAGCAAAATGGGCGTGATTGCGTACATTTGAAGTTGACAGCATTCCCACCAGAGCAGAGATTGGGGGTGATGAAAGATAGTTTATTTATTGATATTCAATAGTCTCAAGATATTGCTGATGGCTCATTAGCAGCTAATAGAATGGATATTTTCCCATTCATCATACAGCAAGAGGCTTACATAGTGCGTGTTAATAAATTATAAAATTTGGTTGAATATGTCTGGATACTTGTAGATAGAATTCTGCACAGTGTAGCATGAGTTTTTGTCTAACTCAAAAGTCTATTGGGATCCAAGTTAGCATCATGGTATTAATAACCCATGTTGTTTCTACCATTAATGGTTTATCTGTTTAAGTGTTTCACACACAGATTGGGTTACTGCATGAAACCACAGAGCTTTGAAGTCTTCACGTATTCACTCACGTGACTTCGAAATAAAATAGAAAGATTAAACGAGAACTTACCGTTTGAAGTTTGATCTTTATTTTATGAGAAGTTGAAGTGAGGGAATACGTGCCCTCCACTCCCAACCCTACTTCTCATAAAGACCATTCGGTAGTTCTAAACTCGTTAATATTTCTATAGCTTAGGTCAGCAACTATTCTGTGGTTTCATACAGTTGCTCTAAAGTTTGACGCGCATATGGACTGGCGGGCTCTTCACGTATTCCCTCACTTCAACTTCTCATAAAATAAAGATCAAATTTCAAACGGTAAGTTCTCGTTTAATCTTTCTATGTTAAATGCCTGCTAAACTTCACAGCCCTGTATCTTGAGTTGTCTGGCTTCTTACAAGTGTCACCACTCCTTCACCCCCCCCCCCCCCCCTTCTCCCCCCCCCTGCCGCTCTTTTAAAGGACTTACCGTACACTGTGCCAGTCGTCTTTAACCTTCCTGTTCATCGTGGATATCACCTTGACTTTGCACCGTGTGAATTTCAGACAGTGCTCCCCCACTTTCCCTGGCCCCCGCCTTTGCGGTGTGTGTGTGTGTGTGTGTGTGTGTGTGTGTGTGTGTGTGTGTGTGTGTGTGTGTGTGTGTGTGTGTGTGTGTGTGTGTGTGTGTGTGTGTGTGTGTGTGTGTGTGTGTGTGTGTGTGTGTGTGTGTGTTCGCTCGTGTGTGTCTCTCTCTCTCTCTGATGGTCGTTCCAGCTCACGGCTTTTCAGGGGAGTGCCCCCGAGCTTGAAGGTCGCAGACAGTTTGCTGAAAAGTCGCGTAAGTGGGACAAGCCCTTCAGGCTATATGATCTGATTTGACACCATCCTGGCCCCACACATATAGTCTGTAGTTGTAATGTGCACTGCTCATTGTTTAGCAAAGTTTTTAGTTTAGTTTATTGTCACGTGTACACATGATTACAATCGTCCGCCAACAGTGTACAGATACAGGATTAAGGGGAAAATGTTTAGTGCAAGATATTGTCCAGTAAAATCCGAGTAAAGATGGTCCGAGAGTCTTCAATGAGGTAGATGGGAGGTCAGGACCGCTCTCTGTTGGGAGGATGGTTCAGTTGCCTGATAACAGCTGGGAAGAAACTGTCCCTGAATCTAGAGGTGTGCGTTTTCACACTTATGTACCTCTTGCCTGATGCGAGAGGGGAGAAAAGGGAGTGACCAGGAGCGACTGGCATAGCTATTGCACCAATAGAAGGATTGTAGAGGTTCAAAAAGGCAGCTCACCATTAACTTCTCAAGGGCAATTAGGGATGAAGACTAAATGCTGGCTGGGCCAATAACTCCTATAACTATTGTATTTTCCCATGAAGCTACATAAGGTCAGAAGTAATTGTATGAAACTTCACAAAGCTATAATACATTAATGATGTCCAGATGCCATTGGTTTGGACAGAAAGCATGAATGGACAAAATCTGCAAACAAATAATTAACTCCTGTAAGAATGGTTATTATTTAGGTCAGAATATGTAATTGGAAACAAGATAGTAAAGCAGGATAAACCAATCTTACTGAAAATGTTGACCAATTTAGGTAATGCTTTTTTGATAATTTATATTACTTTACATTTTAATACCTGTATGTAAACTTAACAAGTATATGATGAAAGCAAAACTTGTTTGTATAGTCAACATGTCAGGCGGCATCCATGAAGATTGGAACAGAGCAGGTAATTGGAGTTAATGACCTCTTGCTCTCTTTCCCACAACTGCGGTTTAAGACTTTTAATGTTTCCTGCTACTGGTGAAAGGACATTGACCTGAATTATAAGCTTGTGTACAAAATCATGAGAGGAATAAATTGGGTAAATGCACAGAGCATTTTTCCGAGAGTAGGGAAATCGAGAGCCAGAGGACTTAGGTTTAAGGTGAGGGGAGAAAGGTTTAACAGGAACCTGGGGGTAACTTTTTTATACAAAGGGTGGTAAGCATATGGAACAAGCTGCTGCAGGATATAGTTGAGTCTGGTACTATCATAGCATTTAAAATACATTTAGACAGGTACATGGATGGGATAGGTTTAGAAGATTATGGGACAAACGCGGGTAGGTGGGACTAGTGTAGATGGGGCGTGTCGGTTTGCGTGCGCAAGTTGGGTTGAAAGACCTGTTTCCACACTGTATGACTCTATGAGCGATGTTTCTCTCTCCATTCGTACTGCTTGACCCGTCGGATATTTTCAGTTCAGATATCTCCTTTTTTCGATGACAAAAATTCAGCATTGGCAGATTTTCTTTGCACTATAAGTAAGCACATATTTGGTTGGACTTTCTTGGTTTTGTTTTACTTTTGACTCCTTATTTTATTTTACAAAAGTTCTGGTTTATTGGCAGGAAGTATTTTCCAAACATTCAATGTTTCCCTAACTTATCTTCATAAACTTCAGACATGTGACTGGAATCTTTGTACTTCCACAAATGATAATATAAATCAAAGCAGAAGGTGTCATGTTCTTGTAATTACCTTTTTGGTCAGTGGAAAAAGAAACCAGATGGCCTTGGCATGTGGAATAAGCTTTTCATCTTCATTTTTTCTACAAATACATAAAATAAATGTAACATAAAAAAATGTTATTGCTCAGGTTCTCCAATGCGCTATGATGCGATCTGTTTTATATCGATTTACCGACAGTGAAAGAACAGTATAAGGAAGCCAAATTATCTTTAAAAACTGTGGGTGCATGGCTAGAATCGTGGACTGCTAAAAATAATTGAAATCTCAGATATTTAGTTCAGAGATACAGCGTACGAACAGGTCCTTCCACTCCTTGAGTCATAATGTTATCCTACTTTCACATCCTACACACTAGGGACAATTTCCAGCAGCCAATAAATCTACAAACCTGCACGTCTTTGAGATGTTGGAGGAAACTGGAGGCATTTGAAGAACACGGGGCGAACGTGCAAACTCCGTATAGACAGCACCCGTAGTCAGGATCGAACCTGGATCTCTGGCGCTGTGAGGCAGCAGCTCTACTGCTATGCCTTAATTATTACATATAATATAACACTAAATTATTCACTAAATGCGTTATTAGTGATGATAAGTAAGTAATGCAGTAACTTTTACGTTGTTTGACACTTTACCAACATTTTTTTATTGTGGTCTCTTTCACAGCCCCTACAAAACTCATAAGATGTGAATTTGTATTTGTTTAAGCAATGTAAAGGTGTTAACAGAGACACAGAAGTATCCATAAATATACAGATTCTTTACGATATTTATTAAATCCCCACAATGCAATATTGGTCATGAACATGTCAGTGTTGAATTATGTGCAGGAAGGAACTGCAGATGCTGGTTTAAACTGAACATAGACACTAAAAGCATCTCTGGAGAAAAAGGATGTGTGAAGTTTCAGGTCTTCAAATTGCCTGACCCGCTGAGTTACTCCATCACTTTGTGCCTATCTTCAGTGTTGAATTATTTGGTTGTAGTCACTAGGAACTGCAGATGCTGGTTTACAAAAAGAGACACAGTGCTGGAGTTTACACTGAAGAAGTGTCCCAACCCGAAATGTCACCTATCCATGTTCTCCAGAGACGCTGCCTGACCTGCTGAGTTACTCCAGTATTTTGTGTCTTTTTTTTTTTAATTTGCTGCTTTGTTTGAATAAAGTGACCTACCTGTTAAAAAGCTTCCAGTGAAAAGAAAGAAAGTTCACATTAATGATTTAATTAGCAGTATCGCACAGCTATTTTAACTCATTTATCTTATTTGCTATGGTTGTGCAATTGTAGTGGTCCTGTGCACAATAATGGGAATAATGAACAGATTTTTTTTTTGCGCTAAAAGCCAGATGTCTGGAGAGAGCTATTATTATAGACATGCAGCAGGAACTTTGAATTCAGATTTGGATGTTCGGATGACCGGTGAGGCAGCTGTCGGGGAGTGTTTCCGCCAACACTGGAAAAATATCTGCAGGCATTCAGTGGCCAGATGCCAGAGAATTAAATGCTGGCAAAGAAAGATCACAGTCTCCATCAGGGGCAATGAAGATAGCAAGTGTAACATAGCACAATTTTTTTTTAAGTCAGCACAGTGGAACAAACATACAGCAGCTGCTCAGAAAGGGTTCCCACAAAACTCCAAGGGCATCGGCAATCAAACCTGCACAGATATACCAAATTAAATCACAAACAAACATCAATACATCAGGGCGGCACGGTAGAGTTGCTGCCTTACAGCACCAGGGACCCGGGTTCCATCCTGAATCCGGGTGCTGTCAGTACGGAGTTTGTACGTTCTCCCCATGACCACCTGGGTTTTCTCCGGGTAATTCGGTTTCCTCCCACACTCCAAAGACCTACAGCTTTGTAAGTTAGTTGCCTTTGCTAAATTTGTAAATTGTCCCTGGTGTCTGTAGGATAGTGTTCGTGTGTGGAGATCGCAGGTCGGCATGGACTCGGTGGGCCGAAGGGCCTGTTTCCATACTGCATCGCTAAACTAAATTAAACTAAGCAAGACAACCATCAGAAGCTGTGAATGTTGCTGAGTACATAACTAACTAAGGTGCAATAAGACATCTCCATTGCACGAAGAGCGCTGTAGTCCTATCACTAATGCCAGAGTTTCAGTATGACCAGGCAACTTTGAAATAAAGAGCTCAATTCTCTTCAGACTTCTGAACTGCACAATGCTTCAGCTGTCAGGTAACAAAATAGGGGAGCAAAGTAAGAAAAACAGATCAATAGCTCCAGCTATCTTCTTAAAGGGTAAGCACGGCAGATTTAAAGGGCAAGCACTTGAGAAGTTAAGGTTAAAGGGTTGTGGGGGAGAAAATAGGATGAAAAGGGACACCTGTGGGAAGCAGCTGACTAAGAGGACCTTTTGAGACAGGCCCCGATGAATAAGAGTACGCAAAAGAAGTAAAAAGTAAAATAACACTCCTGAGAGAAGCAAAAATTGCATGTGGGCTTCAAATTGAAGCAACTTAAACGGGAACACCTGCGATTAGAAAGAAAATCCTCAAAGGTGACAAGACAAGAAATAGAACAAGAAGTGGAGACAGCTGAGAGATATAACCAAGGTGGAAAGTCTTAGTATGCTCGCTATTGGGTGTTCACAGATGAAAGAAGCAGATACAATTGGAGAATGAAGGTATCCAAATCTATCTGTTAATCTATCATTTTAAAGAGAGGAACGTGGAGTTAGAAGGAAAAGTACAGGAATTTAAAACGTCTGATGGAGTGCTGGGGATTTTTGAGAGAGAGCAGATGGAGTTGGATTGGGAAAGTGGTGAGTGGTGAGTGATTAGGTTTTACTGGTATCATACCTTGAGAGTAAGTATTCACAGATTGGAACAGGCTGATCTACACAGGGGGACAAGAGGTGGCTGAGATAAGCCTGGTGATCCTGAATGGATAAAAGGCGCAAGTTAGAAAGCTCTGCAAAACTGCCCAGGAGTCTGAAGAGACAGAAGTCAAGTATTTGGTACAGAATTAATAATAGGATCATGGAGAGAAGAGCAATTAGGAAAGCAGATTTTTGCGAGACAAAGATTCAAATCCCACATCAAAGATTGATTATGTAGATGTCTGATTCTTTGCTCTGAAATGTGGAAATTATAAGTAAATTTTTAGGGCAATCAATATGATGATGAGCTTCTCTTTGGCTCTGATCTGATCTCAAGTAAAGGGCACCAAGGAGAGGTTAGAAGGAATCCAGGACAACAAAAGGAACAAGTGCTGGTCAAGGTTGGAATAAATTACATTAGAAGAAGAATAAGGGCGTTAAAAGGCAAATTGAAGAGAATTTGCAAGATATTCTGAAGCTAAGGTAGAGTTCTGCACTCTTGTATATTTTTAGTAGATAAGGATAAGGGGAAATCCACTAAAAAGTACACGAGGATGTAAATGACTTAAAAGAACACAAAGTGCTGGAGTAACTCAGCAGGCCAGGCAGCATCTCTGGAGGACATGGATAAGTGGCATATCCATGTTCTCCGGAGACATTGCCTGTCCTGCTGAGTTGCTTCAGCACTTTGAGTCCTTTTCTGTAAACCAACATCTACAGTCCCATGTTTCCATAATGTAATCAACATCCTTGCAGCATGATGCATGTACAGCAATGTTTTCATCGCAAGTAGCTGGCAAAGAAATGGACTGGTCTTGGATGAAATATGGATAAAGAGAGTTGTGGCATAATGCAAGGCATCATCAGATATTTATTCAAGGGGAAGGGCAGAGAGGAAAGACAATTTAATGCAAGATAAAACAAAGAAGTGAACAAGCAGGTCTAGAAAAGAAATATTCATATGGTTCATATACAGCTCTGAGTCGGTAAAGTGGTTTTCACAGATCCACTGTTATTTCAGTGATGAATCTGAGACAATGATGCTATTGTTTTGATAGAGTTTCTAAAGTTTCTGCAGCTCTTCTGAAGAAGTTACAGCTGCTAAACAAGTGAACCACTGGGGAAAAATACAGCCGAATAATAAAAGTAAATATTTTACAAAATATAAATAAATGAGTGGTCCAGAAGATGTACAAAGATAGGAAATTGGGTGGGAAAACTGAAGGGCACGATAATCACAGGCAACAATAGAATGCCAAGAGTCAAGAGTGTTTTATTGTCATATGTCCCGGACGGGAAAATGAAATTCTTACTTATTCTTACCATACGTGTGGCCAAATACAGAGGCCAAAGAATATTGAGTGGAGTTTGAGTTTAGTTTATTGTCACATGTACCGAGGCTCAGTGAAAATCGTTTTTCTTGTGTGTTATCCATTCAACGGAGAGGCAATACATGATTACAATCGAACTGTCCACAGTGTACAGATACATGATAAAGGGAATATCGTGAATAACATTTAGTGCAAGATAAAGTCCAGTAAAGTCTGATCAAAGATATTCCGAGGGCCTCCAATGAGATAGATAGTAGCTCAGGACTGCTCTCTAGTTGTTGGGTAGGATGGTTCAGTTGCACGATAACAGCTGGAAAGAAACAGTTCCTGAATCTGGAGGTGTACGTTTTCACACTTCTGTACTGTTTGCCTGATGGGAGAGGGGAGAAGAGGAAGTGGCCAGGGTGAGATTCATCCTTATGCATCCTTGAATATCACTCATTTAGAAATGTAGGATACTCAGGAAATTATATGTGCAAAAAAGGTGTTGCGATACTGGATTTTGGAGCATTTGGGGGAGAAAGGAAATTGATTCAAGGTATAAAGGAACTCTTAATGAGTGTAGAAACAAGGAACTGCAGATACTGGTTTACAAAAAAAAAAGACAAATTCTGGATAGGTGATGTTTTTGGTCAGGACCCTTCTTCACACTCTGACTCAGACTTCATAGTCTGAAGAAGGTTCCAATCACCTACCATGTTCTCCAGATATGTAGCCTGACCCACTGAGTTACTCCACCACCTTTTCTCCTCTAAATGAATATCTGCCAGGTGAATAATTTCAAATCGACACTGGAGGTATGTTATAGTAGCACCATAAAAATAAATCAAAAGGACAAGCAAGAACAGAGAAGGTATTCCCTTTATCCTGTATATGTATGCTGTGGAAGGCTTGATTGTAATCATAGAGTCATACAGTGTGGAAACAGGCCCGTCAGCCCCACACTGACAAACACGTCCCATCTATACTAGGCCCACTTGCCTGCGTTTGGTTCATATCCCTCTAAACCTTGTCCTATGCATATTTCTGTCTAATCACTTTTAAACGTTGCATTAGTCCCTGCTTCAACTATCTCCTCTGGCAGCTCGTTCCATACACCCACCACTCTTTGCATAAAAGGTTACCCATCAAATTCCTATAAAATGTCCCTTCACCTTAAACATATGCCTTCTGGTTCTCTATTCTCCCACTCTGGACAAGACTTTGTACATCCACCCAATCTATTCCTCTCCTGATTTTATACACATCTATAAGATCACCCCTCATCCTCCTGTGCTCCAGGGAATAGTCCCAGCCTGCTCAACCTCTCGCTATAGCTCAGACCCTCGAGTCCTGGCAACATCCTCGTAAATCTTCTCTGCTCTCTTTCAGCTTGACAACATTCTTCCTGTGAATACTTTAATAGTTCCCAGAACTGAATACTTTAAATGCGGCCTCACCAACATATTTTATAACTGCATCATGACCTCCCAATAACTATACTCATGTATAGTTGTTCCGCTGTCTCGACCGGTGCTTCTTAAACTATTTCAGTGTCATTCACCCTTGAGTCCTTATCACAAAATTTAATTCACCCTCAACTAAATGTTCTTGTTTTTTGGTAATTTTTGTCTTATTCTCCCTTGTGTATAATTTTATATATAATTTATTGTCACATGAGCAAAAAACATAAATTAACTAGTTTCTTAAGTGTTTATTTTATTCAACATTTTGAACAACCTAAAAATATGTAAAGTAAACTAGGAGTGAAAAAAAAAGTTTAAATACCACTGGAGTTGTAAAATCATTCCATTAGAATGATAAAAAAACATTCCAACATCTAAACACTGGGCTTCAGCCCCATCCTACCTGTTCGGGCTTTGATTACAGCAGTGTTTTTTCTTGGAAAACTAGCTCAAAGAAACATGGAGTATGTGATTTAATATATTAAATCAAGCGAATGGCATGTTGGCCTTCATAACAAGAGGTGTTGAGTATAGGAGCAAAGAGGTCCTTCTGCAGTTGTATAGCACCCTAGTGAGACCACACCTGGAGTATTGTGTGCAGTTTCGGTCCCCTAATTTGAGGAAGGACCATATTGCTATTGAGGGAGTGCAGCGTAGGTTTACAAGGTTAATTCCCGGGATGGCGGGATTATGTTGAGAGAATGGAGCGGCTGGGCTTGTATACTCTGGAGTTTAGACGGATGAGAAGGGATCTTATTGAAATATGTAAGATTATTAAGGGTTTGAGCACGCTAGAGGCTGGAAACATGGTCCCGATGTTAGGGGAGTCCAGAACCAGGAGCCACAGTTTAAGAATAAGGGGTAAGTATTTAGAACGGAGACGAGGAAACACTTTTTCACACAGATAGTTGGAAAAATCTGTGGAATTCTCTGCCTCAGAGGGCGGTGGAGGCAGGTTCTCTGGATACTTTCAAGAGAGAGCTACATAGGGCTCTTAAAGATAGTTGATATCGGGAGAAGGCAGGAATGGGGTACTGATTGGGGATGATCAGCCAAGATCCCATTGAATGGCGGTGCTGGCTCGAAGGGCCAAATGGCCTACTCCTGCACCTATTGTCTATTGTCCATTAGTATCCAACTAATAAAACTTTCTATAACTCTCTCCGACGAAAGCTCACAATACCACCAAATATCAACCTTTGGTAGCTAAATTGCAACATGAAGTAAAGTTACAGTTCAACAGTTGCCTGTGGCGATCCTCCAGTGTTGCCATTTATAAATTTATGATGCCACTAGCTCGTCTGGTCTTCCCTGAAAGTTTGTATTACAGTAAATTTGGCAAATATCCTGCTACTTTGAAATTAGAAAACCATAGGTAGAGAGAAAAAAACATTTAACATTTCCAGCTCCACTGCCATTAAAACCAACAAGAGCTTACTAACCACTCTAATGGCAATGCCTTTTTTAAGTATAGAAAAAAAATATATAAATACCCTTCTAGTTTCCTTCACCCCAAAATAATTTCATTCGCCCTTGGGTGAACCATTCACCAGTTTAAGAAGCACTGGTCTAGACAACACGTAACAAAAAAGCTTTACACTGCACCTTGGAACACATGACAATAAACAAAACTAACTAAATCTAAAAACTCCCCTCAACCATCATAAAAAATGGTGTTAATAATTTTCCACCTGTGATGAGTATTTTTCTTGGCGTACTTCCCCGGAATTATCCCCTTGATTGCAGGATCCCGGGGCAGACCTGTGTTATATAATAGTATGGGAGACATTTTGATATAGACAACTGAATCTTTATCTGGACCTTCTTGGCAAACAACCCCAGATCATCATTACAGTATGCATTTATCATTACTGTATATATTCTGTTCACTCTGAGCATGGGCGGAAATCGCTTTTCAAACATGGGGGGGGGGGGAACACAATGAGGCCTGACATCTGGGACACGGGTCGGCGACATTGGCCGGATCCGACCCATAACCCGAAGTCATCCGGCCCGCAGGCATTTTTTTAAAAATTCGTTTTCGCGACCTGGGAACTGCAGCCAGTCCCGGGGCACGCAGGCGACTTGGGAACTGCAGCCAGTCGCAGGGCAAGCGAGCCGATCTGGGAACTGCAGCCAGTCCCGCGGCACGCAGGCGACTTGGAAACTGCAGCCAGACCTGAGGCAAGTGAGCCGACCTAGGCGCTACAGCCAGACGACCTAGGCGCTACAGCCAGTCCCGGGTCACACAGACGACCTTTGCGCTACAGCCAGACCTGGGGCAAGCGAGCTGACCTGGGACTAGATGTAGCGCCCAGGTCACAAAACATGGTGGGGATTGTCCCCCACCTCTCAAAACATGGGGGGGGGGGACAGGTCCCCCCTGTCCCCTCCCCCAGGATTTCCGTCCATGACTGTGAGCTTCATGTGAACAGGGAATCTCATTGCACCCTGCTTCATACAACAATAAACAAAACATTCAAGGAGAAGGAAGATGGTTTCACCCTGCCATTGCTCTGCCTCAATGTCAGTGTGTAGAAGTGCAGAGATTGTGGTTGTGCATAGCGTATTTGACAGGGAGAACCTTTCTCATTATCAGCTAACCAGGGGATTGGTTCTTGGTGATGAGCCATTCAACCAAATAACTTTTACAATCTGTTCAGGTCACCATCCAGTGGGATCAAGCATGTGTGTTTCCTGCAAAACATTAAATATGCAGACTATCAAATGATTTATGTGATTAAAGATGATCTTCTGCACTGAGGTCTCTGCAAGGGAAAGGTGGCACGGCAGGATCCAAGTGAATGAAACATTTCATCTCAAATCCATCAATCATTACACCAAGCTCGGAATAAAGTCTAATGCTTATGTTTGTGTGCCCAGGGTCCAGGCACAAATAATGGGAAACAACCATCTGAAGGCCTCATTGAGCACATTTTCTGGCCTTTGTAGATTTGTACGTCATATTTCTGCTGAACTAACCTATTTACAATCTCCAGAGAAATGGAAGATGGCCCAGGATTCAGGGCTTATAATGAGGAAACTCACAACATAGATACAAAAGAAAAAGATTCAGGCTGGAAAACTTCCCTGATATCTTTTGGATGGGCTCATGAATATGCAGGGAATGGAGGGAAATGGATTATGTGCAGACAGATAAAATGTTGTCATAGCAGTGTATTTGGCACAAACATTGTGAACCAAAGGGCTGTTCCTATGCTGTGCTATTCTATGCTCGATGTTCCATTTGTGCTTGACTAATTCAACCAAACATGGATGTAACAAGTCCAGCGATAAAGTGGGCTTATTACATCAAAAGATGTAATAAAGGTTTAGTTTAGTTTAGTTTCGTTTATTGTCACATGTACCGAGATACCGTGAAAAGCTTTTGTTGTGTGCTAACCAGTCAGTGGAAAGACTATACATGATTACAATCGAGCTACCCACAGTGTATAAATACCTGATAAAGGGAATAACATATGGTACAAGATAAAGTCCAGTAAAGTCCAATTAAAGATAGTCTGAGAATCTCCAATGAGTTGGAGAATAGCTCAGGATCAATCTCTAGTAGTTGATAAAATGGTTCAATTCCCCGATCATACAGCTCACAAAGTGCTTTTGGTATATTCTATATGAAAGTCTATTAAATTTGTAGCAAATCAAGATAATTTTTTGATTATAAAGCAGTAATACATTAAAAGTAGCAAATACTAATTGGAGATGTCAAAGCAGAAGGAGTGGGTTATGTGTATTAGGGAGAAGGGCAGTGGTAGTGGTGGTGGTGTTCTTTGTGTGTTGGAGGAGGTGGAGGTTGCTTAGACCTAAGAGTTGTTACCAAGTTGTTACTTGGGTGACTTTGAAGCGAATGACTATGATTTGGTAAAGCACCGTAAGACAGCTAGTTTGCGACTGGCACAAAATTGGAATGGATAGTGGAATTGAAGGAGGAACATCAGAAATTACAGAATCAATTGCACAAATATATCAGTGGATAATAATTAAAGGTATAATTTTGAAGCAGAGAGCACCAGAATGGGAGGATACAAATATATGACATGCATATTTCACAAGTGTAGACTGAATGCTAAACTCATCCAACCAAGCAATTAGCTAAACAAACAAGAGGTGGTACTATCTAGTTGAAGCCATAATATATGGTTCAAAGGGAGTAATAGTTAAACTGTACAGTGCTTAGGTTGACACTGAGCTGAACATAATTTCCTGTTCTGGTTGCCAAGAAACAGGCAAATCGTTCAAATGCTTGGAGGGAGTACAGAGAAAAGCCAGAAGACTAATCTACTGTGTTAGGGCATCTGCTCAATGAGTAAATACTGGGGAAACTTGGGCTTTTTCACTCCAAAAATAAGGATCTGAAAGAGATATAAGAATGTTATTTAAACATTAACAGCAAAATGTACAGCATAGAATGTGCTAGGAAATTCCTCTAATATAGCACAAATTCTGATGTGTTTTAAAAACATGATATCTAACAAAAACTGATGTTGGACTACATAAGAAGCTACTACTGCTAATAGGACATAGAGCATTGAACAGTGTAGCACAGAAATAAGCCCTTCAGCCCACAGTGTCCAAGCTGAATATGATGTCAAGTTAACCTAACCTCCTCTGCCAGCACATCATCCATGTCCCTCCATTGTGCCTATGTGAAAGCCTCTAAAATGCTACCATAGCACCTGCCTCTGCCACCACTGCTGGCAGCATGTTCCAGGCACCCACCACTCTCTCTGTAAAACTAAAATTCGCGCATCTCCTTTAAATTTTGCCCCTCTCATCTTAAAGCCAGGGGAAAAAGCCTTTGACTGTCTAGCCAATCTACGCCTCTATTTTAGTTCTATATACTTCTATCAGGTCTACCCTCAACTTCTGACATTCCAGAGAATACAATCTAAGTCTGTCCAATTTCTCCTTAAACCTAATATCTGCTAATCCAGGCAGTATTCTGCACCATCTCCAAAGGCTCCACATCTTTCCTGTAATAGCACGACCAGAGCTGCACACAATACTACTAATGCAGCCTAAATTACCAAAAGCTTTGTCAAAGTGACAAGTTTAAGGGAAATCATTAAGGAGTTTTGAAGATGAAATTCCACACACAACATTCAGACCAAAACGTGTGTTTGTAATGGTGATAATTCAAGATGATCAAAGATTTAGATAGGGAAGGGTATTTAAAAGCTGATGTGAATGTATTCTTCTGCAAGCAGAACAACCAAATGCAGTAAACTCAGAGACACAGAGGAGGATCAAAAACTACTGAAGCCGCTTAAGGAATAAGTGAGTAGTACAACATCAGGACATTCTTTCTGGGTGGATAAAATAAGATTATAGAAATACTTTAATTATCTGCAAATATATTTACCATACTTGTAAATAAAAGAACCTAGCTAAGAGGCTGTTTTTGCCAAAGTCAGCTGAGTTGAATGAAATATGTAGGTTGTTGCACTTTTAACTTAGCTTGAGTTGTTCGTTTGAAAGCAGTTCAGCATGTAACAAAAAAAATATTATTTAAAAAAAATTTATTTATATTTTTATTAGAAGCAGTGTACAAAAGTATAAACCGCGGCATATGACATAATACATTTATTGTACAGCTTCCATTTTAATTTAACAAAGATGAAATAGGAAAAGAGAGAAAGAGCAAGAAAGAAAGAAAGTGAAAAAGAAAGTGAATATGTAAGAATAGAACCCATAAACTACCAAATGAGTGTAATCAAAGAGTGAGTAAGTAAAAACTTTTAAAAAAAATAAAAAGACAAAAACGATAAAAAGGAAAAAAAAAAAAGTGTTGATATACCTTCAAAAATATTCTGTACATGTCCTGCATCTTCCTTGAATTTCTTGCAGGCAAAAGTTACTGCGAGTAGCTCCTTCTTGAATTGAGCTTAGCGCTGTTCAGTGTCGGTCATGGTGCGGGAGGCATAGGAACTGGTCTGGGACCCTTTCTGTCGTCTTATAGGCAAGCGGTGCCCAGTCCATACTGGGAGGCATCACAGGTGAGGGTGACAGGTAACTTGGCATCAAAGTATGTGAGGATTGGAGCGCAAGACATTAGTTGTTTGAGGGTTTCAAATGCCCTCTGCTAGTGTTGGTGCCAGGACCAGTGTGTATCCTTGTGGGTCAATTGTTGCAGCAGTTTAGGATGAATTTTCCCAGGTAGTTTACCATGCCTAGAAATCGTTATTGAGCTGTCATGTCCGTAGGTGCTGGCATTTTGTTGATTGCAATGATTTTAGACGGGTCTGGCCTGAATCCATTATTGGTGAACACGTGGCCCACGTAAGTCACTTCATCGACCCGAACCTGTACTTGTGAGGGTTGAGTTTGAGATTAAAGGCCTGTCCCACTTATGTGTCCTTGGCACGTAAATTACACGACCTCGTTGTCGCATTGAGGTGCACGGGCATTGTGTGGCCGTGCGGGGCCGGTCCCACTGAGAAGCGCGGAGGGGTATTGAGTTGTGTGCGGTATCGCGCGGCGCTCCGGGAGTTTGTACCGAACAAAATCTTTGCGCGCCAGCAGCCTGCCGTGTAACTGATGGCCAAAGTGGGACAGGCCCAAGACCCTGGCGCGACGCAACGTCTCACCTCCAACAGCAGGCAAACGATCGCCGAACTCGGCCTGGGGCTCACGGCCTTTGCAGATCCGGATCCGCCTCCACTTCTACTCCCAGAGCGGGGCCAGGAGAGGAGCTGTTCTGCTGGCGGGGAGGATTTGATGAACTTTTCGGAAGGATTTGTTTAGCGGGGAGAAAGAAAAGCAGTCAGATTTTGCAGTTCAGAGCTTTGTCGATCTGCAGAGACTTTCTTTGTTCAAAGATTCCTCTAATTAGTGAGGATTTGTCCGTGTATCTGGAAAGTCGTAGGAGCGCCCTGTTGTTGGCGGAAGGCCAAGTTACACTTGTACAAGTCGGAGCTGAGTCTGGAGCGGTGTTTGTGGTCAGTAACATCGGAAAGCTCCCTCCTACACCGACTTGCCCGGTCCAGGTGTGCTGGGTAAGAACGGCAACAGTGCCTTGGATTTCGTTGAAGCCGGGGAGGCGACGGAGACCTGGGGAAGAAGCCTCCGGAAGCTCCATTTTTAACGACAGGGAGGATTGACAAACGGACATTCCTATCTTATCAGGAGGAGACTGCTTCTGTTGCTTGCCAAGAAAGCCTTCACAGGACTATTTAACTGCTGCAAAAGAGTGGAGGTGCAGCAACAGCAGAAAGACTGCTTGGATTATAAAGTACTGATACTTTGTGTGTTGTGCCACACCCTAAAGATGGCGGCCCCTCAGAGTTGTGCAGCTGTCGCACGGTCGGCAGTCTCGGAGGCTGAGGGTCACGAGTTGATGGGGCGCACAAATGGTGTAAAAATGTACATGCAGAGCAACCTGCCCTTCAAGGCCTTTCTAGATGCGCTGGGTGAGACTGTTGGCAAGAAAGCCATAGTCTAGGGCGCGGTGGTCAGTGGGAAGGTTGTTGTTCTACTAAAGACTGAACAGGCGGTGGCTCTGGCTCTGGAAAGGGGGGTAACAGCAGGCGGGAATTTCGCGGCGGTGGACCCATGGGGGGGTCCCGTTTTGCCGTTCATTCTGTCCAACGTTCCCACTTTTGTTCCGGATGCGCTCCTGATCCCACATGTAAGGAAGCTGGGGGAGGTGCGGTCAGGGCTCACCAAACTGTTGTACAGGTTTGACGATCCTGAGATGCAACATATATATACGTTCAAGCGTCACGTGTATATACAGTTGGCACAGGGGACGGACACGGAGGGGAGTTTTGAGGTGGAGGTGGATAATTTCTCCTATCGCGTGTTCTGGAACGCGGGCCAAGTGCGTTGTCACGCTTGCAAAAAGGTGGGGCATTTTCGCAGGAATTGTCCCAGGACCCGGGCTGCCAGTTCCACCACGATGGCCCGGGAAAGTACTACTGGCCCATCTGGCGCTGCTGGTTTTACCACGGTGGCCCGCGAAGGCTTTACTTCCCTACCCCCAACCCCTATCCCCCCACCACCCCCATGTCCCGTACCTGTGGCGGTGGATGCCGGAGAAGTGCGTGGGGTGGATGGGAAGGTTTGGGAGCAACAGTGGGGGAGGAAAGTCAAGAAAAAGAAGAAACATCTCCAGGCGGGTCCCCTAGAAGATGATCACCTCCAAGCGGAACCCCTGGCAGCAGAGAATTTTGTGCTCGCCTCTGAGATAGATGGTAGAGCGGAGGTAGAGGCTTCTGCAATGGAGCTCACCGTACCACCGCACGCCAGTGGTTGGAAGAGGAGGAGGCATGGGTCCTCCGATACAGAGAAGAGCCCTGAAGGTCAGGGGCAACCTGAAGGTGAGCCTTCCCCTCCTGTTGAGGTGGAGAACCCAGGGCACGCTTCCTCTGAGGGGGAGGATGCCTCTGTAGGTCAGGGACCACCTGAGAGTGGCGATATATTACTCTTGGGGGCTGTTCCCCCAGAGAACGCGTCTGCTAGCTTAGTGGATGACCAGGGGCAGCCTAAAGGGGAGGACTTGGGTGAGGGGGTGGGTCCCCAACATGAGCTCCCTGTTGAGGGTACAAGCCCAGTTGAGGGGTGTGATGACCCAATGGTTGAGGGAGCAGGGGAGACTCCAGTAACATCGGCCCCTGAGGGCCACAGTGAGGTGATTCACCTGGTGGAGGGGGACGGGGACTCTCTGGGTGACGGTGCAGGGGCGGGTACCCTGGGTGAGGAGGAGGGTAAGATCGTTCCGGATCGTGTCCTTCGGTCGGACTCCAGACAGGCCCGCTTACAGCAAGGCCCGGGGACTTGGTCCGACTTCACTGTTCCCAATCCGGTTACAGAGGGCGGTGGGAGCGTGCAGGAGACTGGCCAATTGTCAGATAGCTTGCCGCAGTCAGAGGCACTGGTACCTGCCCCTGTCACTGATCCTGGGGGTGGGATGGTGACAGAGGAGGGACTGTGTGATGTGGCTGAAATGCCCACCTCACAGGGAGGGGTGAGCGAGGCGGCTGAGAGTAGTAACCTTCCAGACTCGGGCTCGGACATTGAGTGCGAGGAGGAGGGGTACGCGGAGTCCATCGACAGTGAGTTGACGGACTGCTCCACCCGCGGCCCCGTGTCTCGACTTGTCGAAGTCTGGGAACTTCGGAAGTTCTTAAAGGACACTAGAGGGAGTAGGAACAAGGTGGATTTGGCTGTCGACCGCTGGTCGGATCTGAGTGCGCCCATGCAGTCCATTCATGCCATCCTTCAGAAGAAGGGGAATGAGGCGGGGCTAATAAGAAATGAGAGGCGCCAGTTCCAAGAGCTTTTTAAGACCCTAAAGAGAGGGCAGAAGGTTAGGGGCGGCTCCAATCCTTCACCGGGAGCGGGTAAAAGATCTAGTGTACTTTCAAAATGAAGCTCACTATAGCCAGCCTGAATATCAATGGGGGCAGGGGGTCTCTCCGTAGGTTTCACCATCTCTCAGTGCTCAGGGACGGGAGGTATGCGGTGAGCTTCCTGCAGGAAACACACACTGTGGCTAGTGATGAACCCACCTGGCTCCTGGAGTGGGAAGGGGGGGTCTACATGAGTCATCTCAGCTCCAATTCGAGTGGAGTGGCCTTCCTGTTGGCCCCGTCTTTCCAGCCGGAGATCCTCAAAGTGCAGGACATTGTACCAGGCCGTTTGCTGTATCTGGCCGTGCGCTTGGATGGCGTGCCATTACACTTCATTAATGTGTACGCTCCCAAGATCGGCGTAATGCAGACGCGCTTAACAAGGGAAGTGACCACGTTGTTGAATACTATTGACTATCGACCGTGGGGAGTGTGTTTTCCTTGATCATTTATACGTGTCCAAGGCCTATGTCTCCTGTGTTTCGGCGGCCTCCATGCAGCCGGCACCATGCTCGGACCATTGCCTGGTGCGAGTGCATTTTATCCCGATGCGCACACGGGCTGGGTCCGCGTACTGGCATTTTAATAGCCAGCTGTTGGAGGATCGCCGATTCCTGGATTCATTCAGGCAGTTCTGGGCGAAGTGGAGAGAAAGGCAGGGGCGTTTCTTTTCCCTAAGGCAGTGGTGGGACGTGGGGAAGGCCTACGTCCGTTTGTTTTGCCAGGACTACGCGAGGGGGTCGACCAAGGGGCGGGACTCCGAGATTGGACGGCTTGAGAGAGAGTTGCGCGACTCGGAGGCTCGTCTGGATTAGACTGGTGGGGCTTCGCGTGAGTGGGAGGAATACCAGGAGAAGAAGGGAGCACTGAGGGACTTGCAGCTTAGGAGGTACCGGGGTGGGTATGTGAGGTCGCGAGTCCAGATGTTGCACGATCTGGACCGCGCCTCCCCCTTTTTCTTTTCTCTGGAGAAGGGGCGAGGAGCCCGCAGGCAGCTTGTTGAGTTGCTTGCGGATGATGGCTCCTCTGTCACAGATCCAGAGAGCATTGGTGCCTCGGTTTGGTCTTTCTACAAGACTGTTCTCGGCAGGCACATCGAGTGGGGAGGCGCAAGAGGTCCTGTGGGAGGGCTTACCCGCTGTGTGCAATGATGTGGCTGAACACCTGGATGATCCCCTAACTCTGGAGGAGTTGACTGGTGCCCTGCACCAGCTCAAGGGGGGCAAGTCTCCAGGGTTGGATGGGCTGACTGTGGAGTACCTTAGAGCCTTCTGGGATGTCCTGGGGGGTGACTATATGAAGGTCCTGGGGGAGAGCCTGGCGACTGGGGAGATGCCCTTCTCGTGGCGCAGGGCAGTTGTTGTCCTGCTGCCCAAGAAGGGCGATCTCCGCCTTTTGAAGAACTGGCGCCCGGTCTCTCTCCTCAGCACGGACTATAAAGTTTTTGCACGGGCATTGGCGAATCGCCTGGGTCCCGTGCTGTCCCAGGTGATCCACCCTGACCAGTCGTACACAGTCCCGGGCCGGTCCATCCAGGACAATATGCATCTGGTCCGGGACCTGATCCATCTGACCCAGGGGGCTGGTCATTCAGTCGCCTTTCTCTCCCTCGACCAGGAGAAGCCGTTCGACAGGGTGGAGCACGACTACCTTCTGGGGACTCTGCAGGCGTTCGGATATGGACCATACTTTGTGGCCTGGGTCCAACTTTTATACACTGCTGCAGAATGCCTTGTTAACCTTTGTTGGTCCCCATTCCCTTTGGGAGGGGGTTCGTCAGGGATGTCCCATGTCCGGCCAGCTGTATTACATCTGTGTCGAGCCTTTCCTGTGCCTTCTCCGGAGGCGGTTGACAGGCCTGGCTTTACCAGGGCCGGGGATGGAGGTGGTCCTCTCGGCCTACGCCGATGATGTCCTTCTGATGTTCACCGACCCTGTTGACCTGCGGAGGATGCATGAGTGCCAGCAGGTTTTCTCGGCTGCTTCCTCTGCCAGGATCAACTGGGGTAAGTGTTCTGGTCTCTTGGTGGGTGGGTGGCAGGTGGACTCCCTGCCGGAGGAGATGGCAGGTTTTGCGTGGAGTACCACGCACCTCCTCTATCTGGGGGTCTACCTGAGTCCCGCTGAGGGGGGGGTGGCGGGCGAACTGGCAGGAGCTGGAGGCGAAAGTGGTCGCCCGGCTGGGACGTTGGTCCAGCCTACTTGGTGTGCTCTCTTACCGGGGCAGGGCTGTAGTTATAAACCAGCTGGTGGCCTCTCTGCTGTGGTACCGGATGGCCACTATGGTCCCGTCCTCTTATTTTATAACCATGTTACAGAGGAGATTGGTCAACTTCTTCTGGGGTGAGAGGAACCACTGGGTCTCTGCTGGGGTTCTGAGTCTCCCGTTGGAGGAGGGCAGTCAGGCGCTGGTCTGTATTCGTACTCAGGTGGTGGCTCTCCGACTCAGGACCCTGCGTAGGTATGTCTACTCGGACTACCCTCCTAAATGGCACGTGCTGGCGACTTACTTTTTCCGCCAGGGGCGCTGCCTTCAGGAGGGCTCACGGCTCCCGGTAGCGGGCATGAGTCGACGCGCTAGGCGGGATAGGCGGGAGTTGCCTGGCTTTTATCGTGACCTCCTGAAGGCCAGGAATTTGGTCACCTTCAGCCAGGGCCCTGCTCCTCAGGGGGAGGGGGGTGTCGTGGCTTTGACGGTGGGTGTCGAGGAGAGGCGTGTGCATGGAGCGATTCCGGACGAGCTTACCCCCGCTCAGTCGGAATTGTTCATAGGGCCCACGGCCCGGGTCCCTCCCCGAGAGCCGGCCCATGCAACATGAGCCGCCTTTCCGAGATGCCCAGCATGCCGTTTTGTGACGCGGAGAGGCTACTCTTGCACACACTCCACTTCCTCGCCCTCGTCTTCCGTCCAGACACACCCTGGCGGTCCGTGTTACCACCTGATGAGGGGAGTGGTCCCCAGTGGAGGTCTCTCTACAAGAGAGTCCACCCCCTTTACTTCGGGGACCTGGGGTGGAGAGTGTTGCACAAAGCCCTGGCCTGTAATAGGTATTTGAGCCGGTTCACGGACTCTTCCCCTGCTTGTCATTTCTGCGGTGAGGAAGAGACTGTGTTACATAGAGTGTGAGAGGTTGCAGCCACTGTTCGAGTATCTGAAAGGGCTGCTCCTCAAGTTTTGGCTACATTTTAGTCCAACGCTATTAATTTATGGGCACCCGGTACAGAGGGGAGAGGGTCGGGAGGGAGGAGGGGGTCTCCCTGTCGGTCTGCTCCTGGGCCTGGCCAAGATGGCCATTCGCGGGTCCAGGCAGCGGGCAGTCGATGGCCGCACAGCGGTCGGCTGCCTACCCCTTTTCCGGGGTTACGTCCGTGCCCGCGTATCCCTAGAAAGGGAACACGCGGTGTCCATGGGGACTGTGGAGGCCTTCTGTGAACGCTGGTCACCACAGGAGGTTGAATATATTATAGATAAAAATGTTAATATTTTAACTTGATAATTTTGTTTATGTGTTTTTTTAATTGTTTGAGCTTTCTACCTTCCCTTGTAAATTGTACATTTGTTTGAAAATCTAATAAAAAACATTTGCGGAAAAAAAAAGAAAAAAAAAAGAGCAGGGCCAAGAAAATTGAAGATAGACACAAAATGCAGGAGTAACTCAGCAGGACCGGCAGCATCTCTGGAGAGAAGGAATGGATGACGTTTTGGGTTAAGACCCTTCTTTCAGACTGAAGAGGTGTCTCGACCGGAAACGTCACCCACTGCTTCTCTCCAGAGATGCTGCCGGTCCCGCTGAGTTACTCCTGCATTTTGTGTCCATCTTCAAATTATGTCACATGCTCCTGACGGCTGTGCGGGACCATTGAGCCTCAAGGCGACAACGAGGTTGCGTAATTAGCGTGCCAAGGACACGTAAGTTGGACAGGGCCTTTACCTCTCTGGGCTTATCCAAGACCTGCTTCAGGTTTGAGTCATGTTCTTGTGCGTTGCGCCCGCCGATCAGGATGTCATCCACGATTATGTCGCATGGGTAGCCAGTAAAGAGTTGTTCCATAGTACATTGGAAAACTTCACTGGCTGAATTGATGCCAAATAGCATTCGTAAGAATCGGTAGCATCCGAAGGGCGTCGCGAATGTGGAGGATGCATGGTCTAGCGTTATTTGCCAAAATGAGTTCTTTGAATCTGGGACAGAGAAGACTGTGGCTTTACCACGGTTGGCTGCGACCTCTTCCACCGTCCGCATCAGGTGGTGTGGACGTTTGATGGCCGTGTTTAAATCTTTAGGGATGATGCAAATCCTTATTTCGTCTTTGTTCTTCTTGACTGCTGCGACCATGGTGGAGACCCAGGAGGAGGGGTCGTTGACAGGGGCTGTCACACCCACTGTTTCCATTCTGCAATTTCAGCTTTGACGCCGTCCTTCATTGCATGCAGGATTCAGTGAGGAGAACGAACGACAAGTATGACTTATTTGTCAGTTACAATGCTGTATTCTGTGGGACGCTTGCCCAGCTGGTTATCAAAAATATCTTTGTATTGTTCGAGTACTGTTGGGTGGGACTTTGAGAGGTAGACAGCTGGTACACAGTTTGGCCGAAGGAGACTATGTTCATATCGCTGCATACATCAATGCCCAGAAGGAGGGGCACTTCCCCTCTAATGATGAAAAAATCCAGATTGTAAACTTGAGATGCTAGATGGCATTGTAATGTGACCTTACCAACCGGTTGCATCTCCCCCCACCAAATGAATGTAACTTGGAGTTTGTTTTCATGACAGTTTTGTTGTTGTGAATTCATTGGAAGCCTGATAAAGACAGAACATTACATTGTACCCCGGTACCTATCTTTGCAGCGACTTTGGTATTATTGATACTGAGCGTTGTCATGAGGCGCACGGGCATCGCTGTTTTTAGATGGTGAGTCGGGTACACAGGAATGTATGTTTTGGCTGTCTTGCAGGTGCTGCGGTCGTGGTTCTGATGGAACCGCTGTTTCAGCGAGTGCCTCATGGGAAAGTGTGGGCTCGAATGCATGGAGAGATTATTGTGGCTGGGCCCTGTTGCCACGAGCGCGGCAGCACCGGATAAAGTAGCCTTTCTTTTTATAGTAGTGGCAGGTTTTGCCATAAGCGAGGCATTGCTCACGAAACTTTGCCTGTGAGCCACCACAATTACCACAGTTATGGACCAGATGGTCAGTTACCCATGCTGGGGCTGTAGGCTGTTGTCGAGGGGTTGTTAATATTTGTCGCGGGGACCTATAGAAGGCATGGACTTTGTAGGCAGAGTGTGATCCCGGTCCCAGGGCTTTGGTATGGGTGTCAGTGTACTTTGCAACCCAGCAGGCATGTTCAACCTTATCTTGTGTAAGCTCCTCATCCCGGAGTAATTCATTTCTCACCTTGTCATTCAGCATGCCATATACAAGGCTGCCGCGGATGAGTATGTCGAGGTCTTGGAAGTGGCATCTTGCAGCAATGCTCTTCAGGCCACCAATGTAGGATTTGACCGTTTTGCCCTCTTGTTGGCTACGGGAAAAGAACTTGTGGTGCTCCATGATAACGTTAGTGCGAAGTTGGCACAGGTCTCGGAACTTTCGGAGGAGGCAGGTGGGGTCTCTGATGGACTCTGCTGGGTTCACAGCCTGTGTTGTCGCATCGGTATGTTCTGGGGTGTAGTAGAAATCCTGTGCCCGCAGGGCAGCCTCTGTGCCCGCTACGTTGAGGAGAGTTGATGCAACAGTGTGGGGAGCAGCTCCCGGGTGGGCAGCAGCTATGGAAATTCCGAATTCCACTTCGAAGATGCGCCAACGTTCGGCAAGATCGCTGTCGAACATCAAAGGATCTGGTTTTCGAAAAGATCCTGCCATGATAACAGAGCGATGGTTCGTTGTTAAATAAATTAACTAAATTAAATTCAGGCAAAAGAGTTGGAGAAGTGGCTCAGGATTCTGACACCATGTTTGTGAATGATCCACAACAACACACATAGTGAAAGATCAATCTTTATTCCATAAGCAAACAGGAACTATATGTTCACCATTCACGCCATTAACCTCCAGCTCGGCGTGGCTTGTGAGAGCCGACTAACCTTGCTAGTGTACAGCTGTGTAGTACTGTAATACCATGTAAAGGGTGGCATGCATGTATGTGTAGTGGAGATTATAAATGGCATGGATTAATACGGGTTCATCTACAGCAACATACCCAATCTCCTCAATTTTCTGAGGAGGTAAAGTTGTTGGTGAGGTTTCCCAGTGATTGCATCAAAGTGCTGGATTCAGGATAGATCTTCAGAGGTGATTGAAAGCTCGATAAACTGAATTGGCATAATAGATATGGGGTCATATTTGCTCACAGTTTCCTAAACCTAAAGCAAATGGGACTAATCTTAATACTTGTTTTTGATGAGTTTGATGAGAATCAACAGAAAAGGATTTTAAACAAAAATGGTCTTTTTTTTAAAGTGGAGAGGTATGGTAAGGAATAGCAAGGAGTCACTGTAAAACCCAGCTTATTAGTTGAGTCAAGAGCTGGAGAAGGTAGGGATGTTTTATTTTTCTTCAGATTTAATGGGCAAGTAAACAGTGTTATATATCCAGATCGCAATGAAGTGCAACACGAAAGGTAACCTCAATGCGATTCATTGAAATATGCACATTGTTCATTGCAATGCAATAATAGCATCATAGCTACTGCCTGGCTAATGGTCACTTCTGCATATTGTGGACCTGCCTTGGATTTATGTGAAGCTGAACGGTCTGTCTCCACGCTGTCAGTTCTACATAAAATGCTGTTTCCACTCCTTTTTACACTATTGTGCATGGTTATTTCTGTAGAAATCACTGCCGCATGTCTATTTAACATCCCGTCGCATGTTTCTCCTCATTTACAGTAAGTTAATGAAGATGCTTTTCTGGAGACTTGGACAGGACTGAATTATTAAATTATTTTACAGACAACAAGTGAATGTACAGTGTGAGATTATAATCTAAATTTGACTTGCTTCACTTAACTTTAAATGCATCATGAATCACAATGTCTCACTTTACCGGTCCATTTATTTTTCTGGGGTTCTAAAAGGCCCTGAGCTTGAGATAAGCAATTTGCCCCCAAACTAAACTCGGCTCCCTTCCCAGACCTGACCAGACTGAGTGGCTAATATGATTCTTTTATCACCCTCCCAAGAGTGGCTTTCTGCCAGACAGCAGCTATTGAGCCCCCAGCCAGTGGAAGTTTCAACATGTCATCTGTAACTGGAAAGAATGAATTTGTCCATCTTTAATCTTTCAAGCAAAATGGACTGTCGCTGAGCTAGAATTGATTGAAAATTCCCTTTTACATTGGACTTTTGTTTGGTGCGATTGGACTGTGGCACAGCAGTAGAGTTGCTGGCACGGTGGCACAGCAGTAGAGTTGCTGCCTCAAGGCGCCAGAGTCCTGGGTTTGATCCTGACTACGGGTGCAATCTTTACGGAGTGTGTACATTAGCCCCGTGACCACATGGGTTTTCTCTGGGTTTGCTCCCTCACTCCAAATACGTACAGGTTTGTAGGTTAATTGGCTTTGTTTAAAATTGTAAATTGTCCCTGATGTGCAGGATAGTGCTAGTGTACAGGTATCGTTGGTCAGTGGGCCGAAGGGCCTGTTTCCGCACTGTATCATTAAACTAAACTAAGGCATTGCAGTAACCTTAAGAATTCTATAAAATTAGTTTTATTTATGATAGCATGAAGAAAGTGCACAAATTATTTCATAAAATGAAATCATCTTTTGAAGGAGGATTCATCTAAGTTCTGAAAACTTAGATGGACAGAACTAAAATATAAAGAACAGGTTTAAACCACTCATAGCCATAATTAGTAGGATTTGGTGTTTCTCTTATCCAGAGAAGCCTGGAGTTTCTGCTTGATTATGCTGGACTTTTCATCAGTTCCAAAATTGCTACTAGCAATAAAAAGGTTGTGGAAATTTAAATGCAATTATATTTAGCCCATCTTGTGTTTCCACTACCTTTTGCTCTAGCTTTAAAAAAAAAAAGACCCTTTCCACAAAATTGACATTGCCACAGGGTGAATTAATCAATTTCCACTATTTGCTCTCATTACTGGGAATTCAGAGAACCTTTAACAATTTAACCAATTTGTTTGATGTGCCCATTAAAATATATATATATATTCTAAACTATTGAGTGTAATATTTATTTCTATTTAGTAAATAAAATTTGACTAATACTCCCTAATACAGCTAGAAAATTGTTTCATTGATTTCTGGAAAAAAAATTAAATAGATTAAAATCAAGTCAATCAGGTAGATTGACACTAACAATGCTTATGTTATGTAATATACCAATCTGGAGTTGTTTCATTAAACCATCAAGTTGTGATTCTTAAGTATATGAAGGAATATCTTTGAAGTCTTATTCAAAGAAAAACGGGTGTCTTTTAAAACTCCTAATTATGCTGGCTCAAGATAGATTTCTGTTCACCAATGTGCAAATGAGCTAGAGTGGAAACAGAGTGGGAAAGTGAAGGGGTGCAAAGATAAAATACCTTTTCAAATCATTGTGCACAAAATGAAAAGCCTGCTCTGATATCCTATCAACAACTGGAGAACAGTCCTGAATTACTATCTAACTAATTGGAGACCCTCAGACTGTCTTTGATCAGACTTTACTGGCTTTATCTTGTAATAAACGTCATTCACGTCATTCCTTTTATCTTATATCTGTCACTGTGGATGGCTTGATTGTAATCATATATTGTCTTTCCACTGACTGATTAGCATGCAACAAAAGCTTTTCACTGTACCTCGGTACACATGACAATCTGAACTAAACTAAACTATATATTTATTATAAAAAACAAATTGAGATATTTTTCTTGCACAGAAGGTTATTTTTTGCTACTTGCTACATTTATTTAATAATCCATTCAAAATTCAATATTCTATCTCCAATCAAATGAATTGCACATTTCTTATGCTGTCCAATTGGATTTTCTCAGTTGTGAAATCTTTCAGTAGACTTGAGGCCTTCTCCCAAATCTGTCCACACCACTCTAAAGTCAACCTCTGAAAACCGTAATGCAGTGAAATGTCATCAGTCGGATTGTCCTCTCTTGTGAAGAAAACTTAACTATCTCCTAACCACTTTATGAGCCCAATTGTCTCAGCAAGTGAAATAACATTGAAGTGAAGAAATATTTCACCACCCAGTAACAGAGCGTATCACTGCCAGATTGTTTTTAATTGAATCAAACATAATTATCCCCTCAAATCTGTTTGATAAAACCCCTTTCAGTTGCTTCGTTGAGCTGACATTTCCAGCAAATATTTGAAGTGTAGAATGTTTTATTTATTATTATCATTCCTATTGGTTTACATTGACTTCATATCATTAGCCAACTAACCTGTAGTTTAGTTTAGTTTAGTTTAGTTTAGTTTAGTTTAGTTTAGAGATGCAGCGTGGAAACAGGCCCTTCAGTCCACTGACACAACATCGACCAGCGATCCCCATTACACTAGCACACGCGCCTACAAACCTGTATGTCTTTGGATTTGGGAGAAACACGAACTAAACCCACGCGGTCACTGGGAGAACATACAAACTATGTATAGATAGCACCCATAGTCAGGATCGAACCTGGGTGTCTGGCGTTGTAAGGCAGCAACTTTACCACTGTGCCACCGTCCAGCCCTTAGAGCAGTTAAAGGGGACATAGTTAATGATTGTAGACACTAGGAACTGCAGATACTGGTTAACCGAAAAAAGACGCAAAGTGCAGGTGTAACTCAGCGGGTTAGGCAGCATCAGTGGTGAACATAGATAGACGACGCTTCGGGTCAGACACTTCTTCAGTCTGAAAGTAGTAGAGGGAGAAAGCTTGCTGAGAAGTGGGGGCGGGACAATGCCTTGCAAGTGATAGGCCTCTGGTCTATGTCCAACAAATTGCCAATCAAAATCTTCCCTCACTGTATCCATCTATCACTTACCAGGCTTTGTCCATCTCTCTTCCAGCTTTTTCCCCCCACTACTCCAATTAACCTGAAATAGAGTCCCAACATAAAACCATGTTCACCAGAGATGTTGCCTGACCAGCTGAGTTACTTCGGCAGTTTGTGTCTTTTTCTTATATAGTCAATGATTGAGAGGCTTCAAATACAAGGAGAAAATACTCTCTCTCATTGTTTGTTCTATTGTAACACTGCCATTTGTCAGAACATTATCTCTGCCATTTGTATAAGCCCCTAAAATGAACAGCGAGTCAGATAGGAAATGACAAGCAGGAAACAAACAGGAGGATTGCATTTCAACAGTACCTGAACCCTTTGTAAATCATTGGTTGGGAGATTGGAGAACATAGCATGGGAATCACAATCTCTTTTAAAGTTTATTAAAATTAGCCACAGGTTTGGATGGATGCCTGATCTTTGTAAAGAATTAACAGGACATAGGGGGAAGAGAGACATTCACTTCATTGCCAAAGCACATCTGTATTATGACATTTATGGCATGTCATATTTGTCATATTAACAACAAGGGGTTTTCCGGAGATAGACACAAATTGATGGGGTAAATCAGCGGGTCAGGCAGCATCTCTGGAGAAAAGAAATAGGTGATGTTTTGGGTCGAGACCCTTCTTCATCCTGAGGGTGATGTTTTTGGGTCAAGATCCTTCATGAAAGCTTTTCTGACATTAGTGTGCATGCTTGGCAGTCATTTGCTTCCAAATATATAGGAAGGACCAGTGCCATTATTACTAATCCCAATGTGTTTCCATCTGTGACATGGTAATGCTGCTATTTAAAAAGAAAATCAATTTTCTAAATTGATTGTTTGTGCTACAAAGGAATAATGTTATTTGAATGTTTAAAGATAGAAAACTAATTCCTTGTATTTACAAAAAAAGTCAAACCATTCATTCATTCTCATATTTAATAATCCTAAAATAAGATATCTAACAGTTATTAAGGGATGTTAGCAGATATTTCCATATTCCAATATTTCCATCTGCTGACATCCAGATATATGAAATCTTAAGTTGGTTTATTTGATTTTATAAACATTATCTATTAATACATGTATCTTGATTTCATCATCTTTCATGTAATCTCTCATAGGTAAGTGGAAGTGTGGGTTTTATCTGATTCCAGAGGGATTTGGGTTTTAGGTTTCAAAGTAAAACTTCAGTGTTAAATTCAGCAAAGAAGAAGGAGAATAGATGTAGTAAGAAAACCCTGTACTCTGTCACATGAAAGAGACCATGTATGTATAGTGCAATGTCAACTACCTTATAATCTGCAGGTCATACAATTAAGATTCTGTTGTATATTTTTCTCCCAGCCAGAGATTTTAAATTATCATTCGTACAATAGCGGTTTGTATGTATGCCCAGAGGTACCTTTATGGAAATCTAGTGTTGGAAATCTCAATGTTTTTCAACAGAAGCGTAAAATCAAAAACTGCATCATTTGTCTTCTTTAGGTGTTTTCCCCAGTCATATTAATCATACACTTAAGTTATTAATCAAACTTTTTTTTTGAATGATCATTAGAAAAGCCTAACAATGGCAGCAGGATAAATATTTTGGAATTCATTGTTGTGGAGGCCAAGTGATTGGATATTTTTAAGGTGCAGATTGACAGATTCTTGATTAGTAAGGGTGTCAGTAGTTATGGGGAGAAGGCAGGAGAATGAGGTTGAGAAGGAAAGATAGATCAGACATTATTGAATGGCGCAGTAGACTTGATGGGCCGAATGGCCTAATTCTGCTCCTATAACATGAACTAATTTTTAAATTTCTAAGCTTCTTAATCTATCCTATGCTTTTATTGAATTATAAATCAGTTGTTTGTCTACGTTGAAATAAGAAATAATACAAATGGCTAATTTTTGTAATGTTATTTTTTAAATGGCACATCTCAAATAATGACAGTGTAAACTATGTCACCCTAATTACTTTAACAATTACTAAAATAAGATTCACCAAGATGGTTGGTTTTCAACAATAATTATTAATTTCCAGGTGAAACATTTTTTTAAAATCATGAAACTCAGAAGCACCTTATTACATTAGGATTGTGTTAATGTTTTACTAGGTCAAGAGTCTTGGTTTGAGTGAGGAAAATGCAATATGGTCAATGTTGCTAGCTTGGGTTCATTAACAGACGAACCGTCTTAATTAGAAGCGAAACATTCACCTGCAAAGATGTCCTTCCTTTTTGTGCCAAAATTCCTTGTACACACCTATCTTCAGTATTTGCGGCACAAAGGGTAAATAATAGATGTCTATATAAAGTAACCAGCGAAACTCTACATTAGGCAAATCTGTCATACATTTCCATTTTTTGAAAAGAGAAAGCATAATCAAAAGCCTAAATGACAAAGACTTGACAGTAAGATTCTGTTGCAAATGATTCCTGAGTCGCCAGCCTGCAGAGAAGCTGAAGAAGTTCCCAGCAGACCTGATTAAATTCTAGTTTCTCCAGCTGCCGGGGGAGCAGAGGCTAAGCAGTTTCACAGAAAGGAGCCTATTACAGCTACCAGGCTGAAATAGATCTAATCAACCAGCAGCAGCTCCAAAGAAAACTTTACAAGTTCAGCTCGCTGAGGCACAGCTTTTAAAATGAGAGCGACAGAGAATCACACAACTTCTAGCACATTTCAGCAAGACAATTGTTTTTGCTTTGGTGAGGTTGTGCTAATTTACTCCATACAACATTTTATTAGAAGTTTTCAACACTTGTACTTTTTTCCCCTGTTCTCAGGTAATGTGGTGCTGACTTACTTTTAGATGCGTGACCATTTGAACTATAACAAAAGAAGAATCTCGGTATATTTACTCCACCTCTGACTGGTTTAGGTTAGTTTAGTTTAGTTTAAAGATACAGCATGGAATCAGGCCCTTCAGCCCACCGTGTCCGCGTTGACCAGTGAACCCGGCACAATTACACTATCCTACACACGCTAGGGACACTTTATAATTGTACCAAGCCGATTAGACGACAAACCTATATGCTTTTGGAGTGTCGGAAGAAACCAGAGATCCTGGAGAAAACCCATGCAGGTCACTGGGAGAACGTACAGACAGCACCCGTGGTCAGGATCGAACTCGGGTCTCTGGTGCTGTATGGCAGCAACTCTACCGCTGCGCCACCGTAGTTCTATCATTGAATTGAGACCCACATAAGAAGGGTTCCGACCCGAAACGTCACCCATTCTTTTTCTCCAGAGATGCTGCCTGGCCAGCTGAGTTACTCCTGCACTTTGTGTCTTTGGTATAAATTAACATCTGCAGTTCCTTTCTACATGGTTTTGTTATGTCCAGAGATAGAACAAGACTTTAAATGCAACAATGTGATCGAGTCTCGATATTCCTGTTGAGATTATCAGCAGCACATCATCACTATGTTGGCATGAGATAGTGGAAGAGGAAAAGAACATTGGAACATAATTTTTCAACCCTTTGCATTAGTGCTTTCCCACTGTTTAACATATTTCTAATTGGTATCAACAATATTTTAAAAATTAGGAGAGGTACAAGTGACCAAACTAATTATCAGTCACTTCACTCGTTTGTAATTATTGTATGAACTGATTAATCCATGTTTATATTAACATAGGACAAAATATTTCCCATGGAATGTCATGTTAGTGTAGCAATAACTAACAGTGGCACTGTGGTGCAATGGTAGAGTCGTTGCCTTACAGTGCCAGAGACCCAGGGTCGATCCTGACCGCGGGTGCTGTCGGTTTGGAATTTGGACCTTCTTCCCGTAATTGCGCGGATTTTCTTCGGGTGTTCCGATTGCCTCCCACATTCCACAGACGTAAAGGTTTGTAGTTGACGAGCGCATGGTGTGCATTACGCATGGCGCGTGGTGGTGTGGTGGCGTAGGCAGTGACGCGCGGTTGCGCGAGGCGCCCCAGGAATTTGAGATTCACAAAATCTTTGCGCGCCACCTGTGTGATGCGCAAATGACGCCCAAGTGGGACAGGCCCTTTACACTGGTGTACTCATCCATCTGCTTTGGTAGATTCTTGGTGTTTTATTTAATTTTACGAGTAAGCCTGGACAGTGAGTTGCTGTTGAGCGTAAGGGCACACTATAAGATCACTGTTTACTTTCAGATGAAGACATTTGGCAATATTTCTGCCCTGGTCAAGGCAAATCCATCCCCACTGATCACCCACACACATACACACTGAAGTAAGCTTCCTAAGTAACACAAAAGGAAGAATTGTTTCTTTCACTCCCCCCCCCCCCCCCCCCCCCCCCCCCCCCCCCCCCCCCCCCCCCACACACTCTCCACCGTTCCAAGAGACACTTTAATACTTAAATGAAAGTTCAGAACGTGTCCATTTTATTTATGTAAATGTTTAGGTAGACTCTTACCTTCACATAAGAAAGAACCTTGTAGTATAATATCTTCCTATTTTTATATTGCATTGTATGTTGGTTAATGAAAGGTAAGATGAGACGTGGATTTTCTTTCAAATAGATAAGAATGTGCTGAATGTGCTTTCAAAGTACGTAATGTTCAATTGTATTTTAAGTGCTCTTGTGGCAATACTTACAATGCACTTCCTATACCGTCCTTTTATATTGTGGCAGTGCTGAGTAGAATGCAACAGAATAGAGTGAGGCTCTCGCTGCCCTTGATCAGACTGCAGCTTGATCTTTTGTAGAATTAATTCGGAATTTGGTCCTAAATTAATTTGATTTGAAAAAAACATGTTTTTTTGCTTGCAAAAAATGAAGTCTTTGATTTGACAAACCATGTTTTCACAAACATGCTGTTTTGAACAGCAAACATCACGTTTGAAAGGAATGCTTCTTTTCAGTATGAAAAGTTCGAAAACTTTTGAAAATTTTCAAGTTACAAACTTGGTAGTTTGAAAAAACATGCTGCTCAATTTTTCTGAAAGTTCTTCTATTTAACTCTGCGGGACAAACAGCATCTCTGGAAAAATGGAATAGGTGATGTTTCGGGTCGAGACCCTTCTTCAGACTAAATGTCTCGACCCGAAACGTTGCCTATTCCTTTTCTCCAGAGATGCTCCAGACCCACGAGTTACTCCAGGCTTTTGGGTCTATCTTCAGTTTAGGCCAGTTCCTTCCTTCACTGTTCTTCTATTTAGTTGATTTCATGAAGCAAAGTTAACGAATCACAAATTTTCACTAGTCAAGAGTGTTTTATTGTCATATGTCCCAGATGGGACAATGAAATTCTTACTTGCTGCGGCTGCAGAATATGTGAATATGTAAACATAGTACATAGTACATAGAGAAAACAAGAACAAGTTCAATAAATTACAAATATAGTGCAAATAACAAATAATAATATAGTCTTTTGCAGTTCAGAGCTCATAACTTATTCGTTGTTGTGTTTAATAGCCTGATGGCTATAGGGAAGAAGCTGTTCCTGAACCTGGACGTTATAGTTTTCAGACTCCTGTACCTTCTTCCTGATGGCAGTGGTGAGATGAGTGTGTGGCCAGGATAGTGTGGGTCCTTGATGATTTTGGCTGCCTTTTTGAGGCAGCCACTACGATACATCCCTTCGACGGTGTGGATGTCAAAGCCGGTGATAGACTGGGCTGTGGTCACAACTTTTTGTATTCTTTTTCGCTCCTGAACATTCAAGTTGCCAAACCAGGCCACGATGCAACCAGTCAGAATGCTCTCTACCGTACGTGCTCCTGTAGAAGTTTAGGAGAATCCTCTTCGACATGCCGAATCTCCGTAACCTTCTTAGGAAGTAGAGTCGCTAATTGCATCGGTGTGCTGGGTCCAGGAACGATCTTCGGAAATATGCACCCCCAAGAATTTGAAGTTATTGACCCTCTCCACCATCGTCCCATTGATATGAACAGGATTGTGGGTCCTCATCCTTCCCCTACCAAAGTCCACAATCAGTTCCTTGATCTTACTGATGTTGAGAGCCAGGTTGTTGTGCTGGCACCATTTGATCAGTCGATCAATCTCACTTCTATATTCTGACTCGGCCCCATCTGTGATTCGTCCAACCCCAGAGGTGTCGTCGGCGAACTTGATGATGGAGTTCTCATTATGTCCGGCTACGCAGTCATGGATATAGAGTGAGTAAAGCAGGGGGCTGAGCACGCAGCCTTGAGGTGCTCCCGTACTAATTGTTACTGTGGAAGAAGTGGTTCCTCCAATTCGAACAGACTGTGGAGGATAACAGAGGATACAGAAGTATAATAATTGACTAAACATCATGGTGGCGCAGTGGTTGAGTTGCTGCCTTACAGAGACAGAGTCCCGGATTTGATCCTGACTACGGGTGCTGTCTGTACGGAGTTTGAACATTCTCCCCGTGACTCCATGGGTTTTCCCTGCGTGCTCCGGTTTCCTCACACACTCCAAAGACGTACAAGTTTGTGGCTTAATTGGCTTTCGTAAAGATTGTAAATTGTCCCTAGTGTGTGGGATGCGCGAGTCTACAGGGATTGCTGGTCAGTGCGACTCGGTGGGCCGAAGGGCCTGTTTCTGCGCTGTGTCTCTAAAACAAACTAAAGTAAAGACTACATGAATATTCCAGCATTCACAACCTCTAAAGTATATTTATAAAATACTAAGTGTTTCCACTGGTTAAACTTGGGTAAGCAGGGTGATGTCATCAGTTCATCTCGAAAGTACATTGGGTTGGTTTAATGAATGTGAAACTAATTATTGCATACATGAGTGAAAGGAATAGAAAGATAACTATGCAAGGTAAGAAGAGATCATCATGGAAAGTTCAAATAGATTACAAATACAGTATATCATTGGTTTGAATGGTCTGTTTCTGTACACAAGATTTGATGGGCAGGAAAATGTGCAACATTTTCATTAAAGATCATTGCTCTGAACCATTAGTTCTGTATTCCTCCCTTCAGATGCTGCCCAACTTAGTTATAGAGTCATACAGCATGGAAACAGGCCCTTAACCTCAGCTTGTCCATGCCGATCAAGATGCCCCATCTAAGCAAGTCCCTTTGCCCCTGTATGACCCATATCCCATTCCTAGCCATAAACCCGTCTTTTAAATGCTGTTATAGTACCTGCCTCAACTACCTCTTCCGGCAGCTTGTTTCATATACCCACCACCCTCTGAAAGAGAAAGTTGCCCCTCAGTTACCTATTAAATCTTGCATCTTAACTGTGCAGCACTGGGGGCTGAAGCTGAAAAGTGACTGGGAAAAGAAACTGGTGCTCATGGGAAATTGTATTGCAGTGATCTGTGCATAAAATGTGTTTCAGTGCAGGGGCTTGATATCAGGCAGCTTTCAATATAGGTTTAGTGGTGCGTTTAAGACATTTAAGTGCATATACGTGTTTCAAAATCTGAGTAGACCTTGTATGCAAGATCATTTAGAAGTATTTGTTTTCTCTGAGCGCTCTGGGCACATTTAAGGTTGTGCAATTCTCCGGACTGGGATACCTCGCAGCTGTTTCCATCATAGTCACTTCCTTCAGCTGGTGGGAAGTGAGGTAGCTGATGCTGCTGGCCAATTCCCCTTGAAGTGGCTTGCCCGTCCCCAAAGGAACAGCAAATTTGGAGGCAAGAGCGGGCAACTCTTCTTTATGCGATACACGCACATCATGCTTTACAGCATGGGCCTCCGGCACACATTCATATGTCAGCTGCATACTGATCTCCGACACTCCCCTCGTCCGAGTGGGAGGAATATAGCAACCCTGGACCAGGAGCAGGCGTTTGAATTGAACTGCCTGAGTATGCCTCCGTAACATGGAGCATATTGTGTGCCAGCATCTTCTCCATAAGATGCTCCATCTGAGACAAACGGCCTAATACATTTGATATGGATGTGGGAGCAGAATCCTCCTGGCCTGAATCGTCCGACAGGACTTGCCTCATTGTTTTAGCTTTGGTTCCCCCCCCCTCCTCCCCCCCCCCTCCTCCCCCCCCTCCCTCCCCCTCCCCCCCCCCCCTCCTCCCCCTCCCTCCCCCTCCCCCCCCCCTCCTCCCCCCCCCCTCCCTCCCCCTCCCCCCACCCCCTTTCGGGGCTGCCAAGCTGCTCCCTTTAGGAGCCAATGCAGAGGTAGCTGAGCAGACCGGAGCTGCCAGCGACTCTGATGTAGAAATGGACGGCCGCCGGCTTCCCGCACTGCCGCTGTCTTCTGCTGCTGGTTTTACCGTGGCCCATCTTGGTTTTTAGTCCTAGGCTTTTCCATAGTTACAACCTAGAGACTTGTTGAAAATAAAGTGCACCAAACACACCCAGTGCAAGTTTGCACTTACCTGGGAGGTGTTTAAACTTACCGCTGGGGGAACTGACGTTCCCCCCAGCCAGTCCATGCGCCATGCGTTTGACGTATTGACGCACATGCGGATTGGTGGGCTCTTCACGTAGTCACTGACGTGATTTCGATATAAGATGTTTTATTGTGTGCTAACCAGCCAGTGGAAAGACTACACATGATTACTATCGAGCCATCCACTGTGTACAAATACAGGATAAATAGAATAACATATAGTGCATGCTAAAATCCAGTAAAATCTGACAATCTGGCATTATTTCCATTACTGAACCAGACTTCTATAGGAAAATGAGATTAACAAAATAAACCCTAACCCTTCATTAAAGATGATGAGGTCTAAATTCACCATCTTTCTCATAAAAAACTGTTGTCGGAATTACAAAGCCTAACCATTCCCTGCAGGGGGATGCAGACAATGAGTCAACATTGTGCTGTCTGAGTGGACCACTTTTGCGATTGTTTATTTAGCATCATGATTAGCAGAACGTGTTGGAGTAAGTCAATGTATCAGGCAGCATCATTGGAGAACATGGATAGGTGATGTTTCGGGTTGGGATCCGTCTTCAGACTCTTCAGACCCAAAACGTCACCTGTCAATGTTCTCCAGAGATACTGCCTGACCTGCTGACCTACCCCAGCACTTTGTGCCTATTTTTGTAAACCAGCATCTACAGTTCCTTGTTTCTACATCACGACGGGCAGCACCATCAGAGCTAAATGGCACTGACCAACCATCCTGGATCTCTTAAAGGGGATGCAATAATGCTGTAGGAGTTACTGCCACATGTTTTACAGCTGGAGGTGACCTGAGAAATTGAAAGAACTATTACAACCCCAGGCTGAAAAAAAACAATAGTTTATAACCATTTCACCAAAGGCCATTTTGGAGGAAGCAGAAAGGAGAAGAGATGCCATGTAACACGATGGTGGCAGGAGTCCCCTGCTTACTAGTCCTCTGTCTCCAATACCCTTGTAATAATGAATATAGGAAGCAAGGAAATGCAACCAGTTTCTGGTCCTTGCTTCCCTACTATAACTGCTGGTACAGTTAATAGATTACTGACAGCATTCTTCGGAAACAAGAGGAAAGCAAATCCACAGAGATGTTAATAGATGAAGGGATAAGACAGGACCTTGCTCTGCTTATTTTTTGCACGTATTGGTGCACCTGGGAATTTTGCACATTTTTCTGTTCATGTTATCTTGTTACTTAGACCATTTTTAACATAACCATGTTTGACGTAGCGAACTATAGAAATAGTCACAGCATGCTAAAGGTCAGGTAGTGAGTTAGTATGCTTCACAGTTTTGCATGATATGTCCTCTGCAAAAGTAGGGACGTTATTTTAATCATTGCTGCCTTCTTTTTGACCTGTTTTTCACACATGTCTCTGGGATATTAGTCTCTGGGAGAGTATTGAGTATAGAAGTTGGGAGGTCATATTTGTATCAGTCATTGGTGAGGGCATATTTAGAGTATTGTGTTCAATTTTGGTCATTATGTTATAAGAAATATGTTGTCAAGCTGGAAAGGGTGCATAGACTGGATCTATTCCACATGATTTTATACACCTTTAAGCTCACCCCTCATCCTCCTGCAAAGGAATAGAATCCAACCTACTCCAACCTCTCCCTATAGCTAAGGCCCTCGAGTCCTGGCAATATCCTCATAAATCTTCTCTGCACCCTTTCCAGCTTGAAAACATATTTCCTATGATTTGGTGCCCAAAACTGAACACGATACTCTAAATGCAGCCTCACCAGCATCTTATACAACTGCAACATGATCCCCAACTTCTATACTCAATGCTCTGACTGATGAAGGCCAAATGTGCCAAAAGTCATTTTGACTATTGTAAGTTGAATGGGTTGCCAGACTCAATAAGCTGGATGGCCTATTTCTACCCTTACATCTCATGTTCTTATCTTCTCATGTTAAAACGATAATGTTCAAGTAATAGAGTCAGAGTCGTACTGCATGGAAATAGGCCCTGTGGCCCAAATTGCCCATGCCAACCCAGATACCCCATCTACACTAGTCCCACCTGCCCTCATGTGACCAGTATCCCTCCAAACATTTCCTTTACACGTAACTGTCCAAATGTCTTGGACAGCTATATAAACAGGTTCTAACAAAGAGTTAGGTCCTAACAAAGACATCACTGTACTTCGCTGTCACTTGTGGACGGGCAGAGAACAAGGCAAATTCCTTGTATGTAAATACTTGGCCAATAAACTTATTCATTCATTCATTCATAACAAAGAGAGAATCAGAGGAAAAAGTCCAGAAGTTTGCAAACTATCTTCCCAAATCCTCTATGTCATGCAAAAACATAACATTGTGGGATAAAATGTATCAGAGTTAATATTCCCATTACTGTTCCTTCAGCTCCATACCAGCAAAAACGATGTTTCTAAAATTGCTTTCTCTAAAGTTCTTTTGAAGCAGCACCAAGCCACAACTTTGCTATTTATTGCAAAGCCAGCTGTAGTTTCGAATTGACATGAAATATAACATCAATACAGAGCTGAAATAGCTGCCTTCGGTTCCAAATGTGGATGTATGAATATCTTGTTTATGTGACCATTCCAAATTACATGCCATCATGCCATGTCATTCTAAATCGTTCCAGTCAGAAAGATCCCAGGTTTGATGCCTGGTTGATGAAGACAGCTGTTTTGAAGGTCAGGAAGAAAATGGCAGTAACAATGGATCTTACCAACCTGAATAGCATTGAAGGGCCAATAAGCCATATTCTCATCTCCTAATCAATGCATGGTGATTTTGAAAAGTGGCAGTGCATTGATAGTTTTATACCAAGATAGATTAAGCTGTGATGCCTGTTATGATTCAATGGCAGATTGCTAATCATCATGTTGACTCCTCCACCAAAATACATACCTGTGATAATCTAACCAGTAATAAGGTATAATCTAAGGAATCCTACTTCTGCCAAACTATAATTAAGGAAGCAGCATTTTAAGAAAACACAGTGACTAAATTACATTTTTTAATAACATCTCTTTACTAAGATTAAAAAAAAGCTTTATTATTGACATACTTTATAGCTTTACAGCCAGAACGTGTTAAAATGTGAAGCACATTAGTACGTTTCCATATCGAAAGTAATATGCAGTGTCATCTTTGGAAGCTCTTTATTTGTACAAGATAATTAAGTCAGGGCACTCATTTATCAGAACATGTTCATTTGTTGAGAACAGTCACTTATTATTAATTGATGTGATGGCAATACTGAGGTAAACTTAATATGCATTCAACAGAGGTCAGACTGACAATAGCGGGTAGCTATCAAATAGCAAGGCTTGAGATAAATAGTCACATGATGCAAGGGACAACTAGAAAATATTAAGCTATGCTATGGGGGGTCTTCTATTTTTGTTGATGTGATTAAAGAGTTAAGCTCTAATTTATAATGTAACTGGTGAATACATTTATTATAAATATGAAAATGATTTTATTGCGCTAATGATGTTGATTTTTTTCTTAAACTGCTGTCATTGCAAATATAGAAATTAATTATTGGAACTTGGATTACATTTTAAAATATTGGTCAATTATACTCTCTTGCCCTTTGACCCGCCTTCAATGCACTAAGCTTGATGACGCCAAGCTGTTTTCTGTACCCCATGAGTTGGTATTGTACTCCCATCTCTCATTTAAGCAGGCAGCAGAGGCAAAGAATGAACCAGGGCAACACATTCTGTCTGCCTGGAACATGCTGTATGAATTGTTCCTTCAACAGAGGGGCAGGCAATTTTTTTATTTTATCCTCAGTCCGGCAATGAGGAATTCCATCTCTACACCTGTTTAATAATGACCGTGAAAATAAATGTATCTATGTACGTCTGTTCACGGGTCGCTGCTGAAACATGTCGCGTGCTATATTTTGCAGGGCTGCTGTACATAATGATGGTAATTGATGTTCAGAACAGCCAGCTTTCGATAGAGCAGTCTGCTTCTCCCAGTGAGGCCATGATCTGTGTTATCAGTCCAGCCCATAATTAAATATCTCTCCCTTACAATATGGTTCAGGTTCCTTAATGAGTCTGAGCCAGGAACAGTCACCTCTTCCCCCTCAGAGCTTTATTTGCTAGTTATGATACAACCTTATTTAGCTGCCTGTATTCTCAGCTGCGTGACTGGATCCATTTCGTATCTGTTTTATAATTGTGCAATTAGTCAGCAGCGCGTGCTTTCATACCTGGATGAGACCTTGTGGTAATCCTAAAGGCCATCGTAATCCACTAGATCACAACATTTTGCCAAACATAGAAGTGGGATATTTTTTTGTGTTTCCACAACAGAAAGTGCCACCAGCTGGCCCCTCCCCACCCACCCACAACCCAGTGATAATCCTGTGATTTACGCCATGACCTTGTGCCGTGTAGTTAAGGGTCCAATTTGCTCATTGTTCCCCTGCTTGCATAATTCCCAACCCCCCATGCGCACAGGCACATACATAGACCAAACCTTTGCCATCAAATCTTCTCATTTAAATTCTGTGCGTAAACGCTATTCATTTGAAGAGATCACGCTGCATGGTTAAAGTAATTCCATCTAACGTCCTTTCACAGTTTTTGTTCTCTTGGCGCGCTGTAGGTAGTTTACTACAGGAGGAAAATAAATCCTTTCTCATTCTGCAATGTCACTTTCCCCACAAGTTGCAGGCCTGCTGCAGAGTGGCCTTTTTTCCCCCCACTCACGGGTTGCCACGGTGAAGATTTACAATGCCAGTTATTCACACATCTGCCTTCCTGTTTTCCACTCATTGCAGCAGCAACCTTGTACCCCGACTCGTAAAATTCATGCAGGCCATTTGCAGGCACTCATTAGCGTAACCAGCTGTTCAGGAAAAGCATGCCGGGTGCAACATTTACCCATAATGATAGGTCAGACGCAAGTATCAAAAATTACATTATTTGTCTTTTCATTATTCAGAGGCCAGAGTACAAGCAGTCAATCCCTTTTGATAATGTTTTAAAACTGACAAAGTGAAAAACTGAAGATAGATACAAAATGTTGGAGTAACTCAGCGGGTCATGCAGCATCTCTGGAGACAATTTCAAAACGTCACCTATCCATTTTCTCCAGACACGATGAGTTACTTCAGCATTTTGCGTCTATCTTTGGTATAAACCAGCAACTGCAGTTCATTATTACTGCAAAACTGAAAAACCGTCTCTTTTTAATGAAGAGATGAGGTTTCAAGTTAGGGCTTCCCATTTCCAAAGAATCATTTGCTCAATTACTTATATAATGTCACTTGAACCAAGAGAGCACTGTCGACACTTTTACTGTTCTATATTAATTTACAGAGCTGTAATCTATAGCTCTTTCATTAGAGAAAACAAACACTTCATTGGCAGACTTTTTTTTAAATTCCATTACCTAACATGTAGGTAACCAAACATGCATTCCACTGATGCAGATTTACCATAAGACCTGAAACTTAGTGCACCATTGAACATTGAATAAAGTATAGCTTATGTGTTCCAAACTGTAAATTCACTATAAGATTGAAGCATGGTCAACAACAAGTCAGCCTTTGAGAGAGTTATCTAAGGCAGCAAGTACTAAATTTCCTTAATTGCCGTAACTTTACAAATTATTGCTGTGGTGAAAAAAAATATTTCATTTGATTTGCAATAGACTCAAAGCAGGAAAGTAAATTAAACTTGCAGGGACTGTAAACAAAGTGAAATAGTAAGGCCTGTTAAAAGTAGTTGGCAGAGTAGAGTTTGATTTTTAGATAGCTGGGAGTCTGGTAAGGTTGCCTTGTAAATGACACAAGGACTGTTTTAGTAATATGTAAGAAGGAACTGCAGATGCTGGTTTAAACCAAACATATACACAAAAAGCTGGAGTAACTCAGCAGGACAGGCAGCATCTCTGGAGAGAAGGAATGGGTGACGTTTCGGGTCGAGACCCTTCTTCAGACTGGTGAGGGATAAGGGAAACGAGAGATATAGACAGTGATGTGGAGAGATAAAGAAGAATGAATGAAAGATATACAAAAAAGTAACAATGATAAAGGAAACAGACCTTTGTAAGCAAGCTGTTTGTAGGTTGAAAATGAAAAGCAAGTGCGACTTGGGTGGGGGAGGGATAGAAAGAGAGGGAATGCCGGGGCTACCTGATGTGAGAGAAATCAATATTCATACCACTGGGCTGTAAGCTGCCCAAGCGAAATATGAGATGCTGTTCCTCCAATTTGTGTTTAACTTCACGCTGACAATGGAGGAGACCGAGGACAGAAAGGTCTGTGTAGGAATGGGAAGGAGAATTAAAGTATCCAACAACCAGGAGACCAGGTTGGTTCACGTGGGCTGAGCGAATGTGTTCCACGAAACGATCGCCCAGTCTGCATTTGGTCTCATCAATGTATAAGAGCCCACACCTTGAACAACGGATACAGTAGATGAGGTTGGAGGTGCAAGTGAACCTCTGCCTAACCTGAAAGGACTGTCGGGGTCCCTGGACAGAGTCGAGGGAAGAGGTATAGCGACGGGTGTTGCATCTTCTGCGGTTGCAGGGGAAGGTACCTGGGCAGGGGGTGGTTTGGGTGGGAAGGGATGAGTTAACCAGGGAGTTGCGAAGGGAATGGTCTCTGCGAAAGGCGGAAAAGGGTGAGGGGTGGATATGGGAAAATGTGGCTAGTGGTGGGATCCCGTTGGAGGTAGCGGAAATGCCGGAGGATTATGTGTTGTATGCGACGGCTGATGGGATGGAAGGTAACGACTAGGGGGACTCTGTCTCTGTTGCGGCTCGGGGGAGGGGGATCAAGGGCAGAGCTGCGGGGTACCGAGGAGATATGAGTGCAAGCTTCATTTATGATGGGAGAGGGGAACCCCCGTTCACGTAGGAGATCACATAGGCCCAGGCGGACAGAGTGGAGGTGTGCAGGGAAACGATCACCAAGCCTGCGCTTGATCTCGCCGATATATAGGAGTCCACACCTGGAACAGCAGGCCCTGTGTTCTGTCTGTTACTCTAAAATTAATCTAAATTATCCTTTGTGTAGTTCTTCCATGAGAGAATGATCAAAGTCACCTCCAGTAAAATAATCTAAAATTCTACTATTTTAATTTCCTAATTTCATCACTCCATCTCTCGACCTCACCATCTGATTATAACTACTTGATGAAAGATTACTTCCATCAAAATTTCTTCCTTAAAAGGAAACAGCACCCCCAGCCAAAAATGTTAAACTTTTTTGAAGGCGTATTGCATTGCATTCGCAGTCTCATTGAAGTTGATGCAAAATCTTTCAGTACAAACCTCAAAACGAATCAATAAAATATAACCAAGCATCCAAATGTTGGATACTACAGGTTGACAACAGCCACACTGTGACAGAATATAAAGCAAGGTAATTGCCATTGCAAATCTCCTGTATAAGTCATATGGGAAAGATCCTTTTAGAGTGGTGTTACAACATATTAATGTGCTTGGCTCCTGCAGCACCAGTTCAGTAAGCACATGATATATTGAATCCCGGATGGTTGAGAGTGAATAATGTGGCTGTAATTTGTCTGGGCTTTTGGATGACATCGCAAAGCGTGAGGAAATTGTTTAGTTTATGGACGTCACTAGAACTCTGCAATTATACTTCCTTTTCATTCACACAACTTACCAGATTTATAATGCGTCTCTCATATTCCACAGGAGATGAAGCTGAAATGACGTCCAAGTAAAATCAAAAACATAAAGATATGACTATTATGTGGGTGGTTGTCTTTGTCAGAACTACTGATGAGTCAAACTTAAAATATTATCATGTTCTTTCATTTGTTTATAATTTTGCTTGCAAATTTGTAATTTGTGGTGGCAAAAACAGGAAAGTAGACTATTACCTGAATGGTGGCCGATTAGGAAAAGGGGAGATGCAACAAGACCTGGATATCATGGTACACCAGTCATTGAAAGTAGGCATGCAGGTGCAGCAGGCAGTCAAGAAAGCGAATGGTATGTTAGCATTCATAGCAAAAGGATTTGAGTAGGGAGGTTCTACTGCAGTTGTACAGGGTCTTGGTGAGACCACACCTGGAGTATTGCGTACAGTTTTGGTCTCCAAATCTGAGGAAGGACATCCTTGCCATAGAGGGAGTACAGAGAAGGTTCACCAGACTGATTACTGGGATGTCAGGACTTTCATATGAAGAAAGACTGGATAGACTCGGCTTGTACTCGCTAGAATTTAGAAGATTGAGGGGGGATCTTATAGAAACTTACAAAATTCTTAAGGGGTTGGACAGGCTAGATGCAGGAAGATTGTTCCCAATGTTGGGGAAGTCCAGAATAAGGGGTCACAGTTTAAGGATAAAGGGGAAATCATTTAGGACTGAGATAAGAAAAACATTTTTTACACAGAGAGTGGTGAATCTCTGGAATTCTCTGCCACAGAATGTAGTTGAGGCCAGTTCATTGGCTATATTTAAGAGGGAGTTAGATGTGGCCCTTGTGGCTAAAGGGATCAGAGGGTATGGAGAGAAGGCAGGTACGGGATACTGAGTTGGATGATCAGCCATGATCATATTGAATGGCGGTGCAGGCTCGAAGGGCCGAATGGCCTACTCCTGCACATATTTTCTATGTTTCTATGTTTCTAAATCCCATAACATTTGGACATTTAATGTTCTCTTACACCTTTTGCATTCAGTTCATCTTTTGATGGGAGGGATGTCAACAGGTGTAAGGTGGTGGAGGTGTCTAGGGCAAGCATGGTGGTGCAACGGTAGAGTTGCTGCCTTACTGCGCCAGAGACCCGGGTTCGATCCTGACTACGGGTGCTGTCTGTATGGAGTTTGTACATTTTCCCTGTGACCGTGTGGGTTTTCTCCAGGTGCTCCGGTTTCCTTCCACACTCCAAAGATGTACAGGTTTGTATGTTGTCTTTAGTAAAATTGTAAACTGTCCCTATTGTATAGGACAGTGCTAACGTGTGGGGTGATCACTGGTCGGCATGGATGAAATGGGCTGAAAGGCCTGCTTCCACGCTATATCCCTAAAGTTTAAAGTCTAAATGATGACTGTGCGCTATGCGAAGGTCAATTACAGTTTTGCAGAGGAAGGCATGTTTAACTTTTATATTTAATAATGAACTAAGATTGTACCAGTTTAACACCATTTATTAATACTTAAATGTTTACACATTGAGTATTAAGCGCCTTGAGTATTAGAAAGGCGCTATATAAATCCCATCCATTATTATTATTATTATCTGGACATTAGACATTTTTTACTTTTCATACTAAGGGTCAGAAGTGAATACATCAAATCACCCTGAAATTATATTGATATTGGACCCCTGCCTGTTCCATAAATGGGGATAAATCAAATACCTCTTGAAAAGCACTGTTCTCATTTTCATTTCCAATTCCATTTCAATTTAGTTCTAACTGCTGCTGAGTTGGAGATAACTGTGGCATGTGGACATGTGCTCACTCTCTCATAGATTGAGATAACTCAAACTCCTTTCAAGCATGAAGCAATACACAAAGACATGAACGCTATTCCAATATCTTGGATTGGTTTTTAACTCAGTGTCAAGAAAGCTATACCATTGTTCCATCTGTTCCTTCATTCAAGATATATGAGACAGGGACCATCAACATATATTGTAATGTCCAAGGACAACTACACGAGAAAACTATGTTGATGATTTAGTTGAGTGATGAAAATAGCTGTCATACTAGAGCAGATAGTTTCTTCTATCCAGAGAATCCATAACCAGTGAATAGTTCTTATTGAGTCCACTTGACATGATTAGATATTGTTCAACCAGAGCTGAACACACTTCTTGCCATCTTCATCGTAGGCAGTGAGATCGGCAGTTGTGCATTGGTTTTCCAGTTGAGGGCGTTTCAGCAGGTATTCCATTTTTTGTGGTTCAATACCACATTTGCAGGTGACATCATTGGAGTTATATCCCTACTTGTTTAGAGGCACCTTGGCTCTGCCGACACCAGTTCTCAATCGATTGAGGCATTTCCATCTGGCCCAACTTGCGTCTGCACCAGGAGGGAGTTTCTTATTTGCCGTTAGTGCCATGGTAGTTGAGGGAGGTAGAGTGGATAGTCTATCATCCCATATGGAGACTCGTGCTTCACTTGTTATAATGCCAGCCTCAAGAGGAGTCACACAGTTACAAAAAAATGTCCTTGACTTTAGGTGGCTCAGAAATGGTTTCTGGCCAAACATTGGATGTCGTTCACCTGTTATCTGCCGCTGCCGCTCCTTCATGCTGGGTCCTGCTCTTCTGATTGGGCTATCCCTGCCAGGAGGTTGAGACAACCTGTGACAAGTCTGCAGGAAGCATTGAGAGCTGGGTCCAGCTTCTTGGCATGGGTGGATCTTTCCCACAGCAGTAGAATAGTGAAAGGCTTAGATAGAATGGAGAGGATGTTTCCACTAGTGGGAGAGTCTAGGACCCGAGGCCATAACCTCAGAATAAAAGGATGTTTCTTTAAGAAGGGAATGAGGAGGAATTTCTTTAGTCAGAGCATGGTGAATCTGTGGAATTAATTGCCAATGAAGGCTGTGGAGACCAAATTATAGATATTTTAAGGCAGAAATTGATAGATTCTTGATGAGTAAAGTGTCAGGGGTTATTGCGAGAAAGCAGGAGAATAGGGTTGAGAGGGAGAGATAGATCAGCCATGATTGATTGGCGGAGTTGAATAGATGGGCCAAATTGCCTAATTTTGCTCCTATCACTTATGCACGTGTACTTATGAACTTGGGTCATTGCTTCTGAATTAAGAGTTGGCTTTACAAGACTGAGATGAGGACAAGTTTCTTTACCCAAGGATTGGGAGATGTCTTGTGGTGGTCAGTCATTTTGTGCATTCAAAACTGTGAATAAAAGATTTTGGACATCAGCTGAATCCAGGAATAGAAGGAGATTGTGAGAAGCTGGTTTTAAACTACAAGATCAACTGTAAATTTATTGAATGAGTTTATTTGCTCGTGTGTCAGACGCTGTTGGCTTCTGGAGTCGTCCAACTTGTTGATAGAATTGGTTGCCCAACGCGTCACAGAGTGCATCGTGTCGTCGTTTCCGGGGATCGCCGCGAGGAGGCTAATGTCGTGATCCTCATTGAATGAGTGAAGCAGGCTAGAAGGCCCATTTACCCCATCTTGTTATTTGAGAGGCTTTTAGAAAGGCACATGGATATGCTAGGAATAGAGGGATATGAATAATGAGATTAATTTACCTTGGCATCATGTTCAACACTGATACAGTGGGCCAAAGGGCCCCTTCCTATGCTGCACTGTTCTATATTCTACTTTAATCTTGTCCACATTTACACGTTGAGGTGAATTTTTTAAGTATCTGGAGATTAGACTTTATGTAACTTTTCATATAAAGGGTATTATGCTGAAAGGAATTATTTTGTTCCTATGGTTGCTGTGAGCTGGCTGATTCCAGTATTGATGTAGATGGCATCACTGCTCTGTTTGAGAAGAATAAAACTTCTCAAAGGTCCCAATCCAAGATGGATTGCAATTGAGGATTCCATTGAGTTGTGATGCAGTCCATAATGGACTCATATTATTATTTGGCATTGGGTTAAGATATGAAGGATAAGTGACCTGACTTGAATGTTGGAAAAGAATTGATGACTCCAAGAGAGTGAATTATCAGGATGCTGTTAAAAGATAAGCAGGAGTTCGAAGGTGACACCGTGATGCAGCTGGTAGAGCCACTTCCTCTCAATGTCAGAGATGTGCGTTCGATCCTGACCTCAGGGGCTGTATTATGGAGTTTGCTTGTTCTCCCTGTGATTGCGTGGGTTTACACTGGGTGCTCCGGTTTCCTCCCACATCCCAGACATGTGGATTTGTAGGTTCATAGGCCTCTGTGAAATTGTTCCTAGTGTGTTGGGAGTGGCTGCAAAAGGGAGATAACATTGAACTAGTGTGAATGGGTGGTTGGTGGTCAGCGTGGACTCAGTGGGCTGGAGGCCCTGTTTCCAGGTTGTATCTTTCAATCAATCAAAGCAATTAATGGAAGTTTCATAATATATAATTTAGAAACAAGAAACTGCAGATGCTGGTTTACCAAGGAAAGACACAAAGTGCTGGAGTAATTCAGTTGGTCAGGCAACAGCTCTGGAAAACATGGATGGATGACATTTCGGGTCAGGCTGAAGAAGGTTCCCGACCCGAACTATCACTCATTCATATTCTCCAGGGATTGCTGCCTGACCCGCTGAGTTGCTCCAGCACGTCGTGTATAATTTATCTGTTAGAATGGCAGCACTTGAAAGTATAAGAAGTAAGACATCAAAAGACATGTGTAAGAAGGAACTGCAGGTGCTGGTTTAAACCGAAGATAGACACAAAAGCTGGAGTAACTGAGCAGGACAGGCAGCATCTCTGGAGAGAAGGAATTAGTGATGTTTCGGGTCAAGATCCTTCTTCAGACATCATCAAAAGACATGGTCCAGGATGCAGTCACCCAGCAGTAGGAGTGTGATTGTGATGTCGCTCTGTTGCAAAAATCATTGTGATAGAGATTAAGAAAAGACTACGATTTTCTCTTTGGACAGGAGATGTGTACACCATCAAAGTGGAAGGGAGGTGAATGGAAAGGGGCATTCTTCAGAGTTACAACAGATCCTAAATGAGGGGCCGAAATGACAAGTTGGAAATAATGCTTGACATTTCTATTGAACAAATTTACATTTTGCAACCCAACAGTGGAATTACAAAGCTTGCAGGAGAGATAAAGATGTCAGAGATATTTAAATTTGATCAAGGTATGATTACAGTTAAAAAACACTCAGGCTTGATGGTAGGAGAAGAATGAGCTATGAACCCTTCCACGCCAAAAGCAATAACATCAGCTACATATCCTTAACAGTGAGGAGACTCAAAAGAATAACAAAGCACCAGCAGTCAAATTGGCGTAAAACAGTAAAGAATCTGCTTTGCTGCAGGGTTTGCTGCAAATGGGAGTCAGGAGAAAGTAGTTAGAGGAGCCCAATATGAAAGGAATATGTCATTCAAAGTTTAGTTTGGATGTTTGTGGACAGTAGCTCATCCACGCTGTAAACAACCTGACGCAGCCTCAGAAACTGCCCACATATCTAGATCATCACCAGTATAACATAGTTCGAACATGGACCTTTTGTTTAATTTAGAGATACAGCGTGGAAACAGTGATCACTAGTTCTATATTGCACACTAGGGCCAATTTACAGAAGCCAATTAACCTACAAACCGACACCTCTTTGGAGTGAAGGAGGAAACTGGAGCACCTGGAAAATACCCACACGGTCACAGGGAGAATGTGCGAACTCCGCACAGAAAACACCGCCAGTGGACTTCGTGGGCCAAAGGTCCTTTACTTTAGACAGAAGACTTTATCGAGACAGTGCAAAAACAGACACTTCAGCCTATCGAGTCCACTAGCACTGTCCTACACATTCGGGACAATTTACAATTTTTACCCAAATTTTATCAAAATTGCGAAAATTTATCAATTTATCAAAGTGTATTGTTATAGCTCAGTTTGGGGGTGGCATGATGGTGCAGCAGTAGGGTTGTTGCCAGAGACCGGGTTCGACACTGACCATTGGCATTGTCAGTACAGAGTTTGTACGTTCTCCCCTTGACCTGGGTGGGTTTTCTCAGGGCGCACAGGTTTCCTCCCGCACTCCAAAGATGTACAGGTTTGTAGGTTAATTGGCTCTAGTAACATTTTAAGTTGTCCCTAGTGTGTATATGATAGTGTAAGTGTGCAGCGAACGCTGGTCGAAGTGGACTCGGTGGGCCGAAGGGTCTGTTTCCGCGCTGTCTCTCTAAAGTCTAAAGTAAAGGACCTTTGGCCAAACGAGTCTACGCCGACTATTGCTCCCCCCACATTAGTTCTATGTTATCCCACTATTGCATCCACGTACTAAGGAGGTACAATTTACAGAAGACAATTAACCTACAAACCTGCACGTCTTTGGGATGTGGGAGGAAACTGGAGGAACTGAAGGAAACCCGGACTGTTACAGGGAGAACGTGCAAAATCCACACAGACAGCAACCATAGTAAGGATCAAACCTGGGTCTCCGGTGCTGCAAGGCAGTAGCTCTACCAGCTAGGGACTGTACTGCCCTAAATGCATTTAATTCTCACAAAGACACTATTGTTTTTCTTCAAATATGACATAGAATTCTTCTGGGATGGTTCTCCCTTACAATTGTTCTCTGTTAAATACAAAATCAAAGATTCATGGAGCTCTAAATATGCCCTTCGGTCTTGCATGGCCATGCTGATTCTCTTCCTCATCTGCACTTATTCCATTGGCTTGCATTAGGTCTGTATCCATCTATGTCTTTCCCATTTAAGTGTACGTTTAAACACCTCGTGAGCACAATAATTGTATCTAATTCCACCACCTTCTCTGGAATTAACCAGATATCGCTATGTAAAAAAACATATCCCTCAACTCCCCTTTATAGCTCCTGATGCTCACCTTAAACCTATACCCTCTTGATTTTAAAGCACCCTGGCATAATGCCTCTACCATTTTCAGTATCTTTAATGCTGCATTTTTTCTGGTTTAGTTTAGTTTAGAGACAGGCCCTTTGGCCCACCAAGTCCATGCTGAGCAGTGATCACCGCACACTACACTGTCCTACACACACTAGGGACAATTTACAATTTTACCAAACCAATTAGCCTTAGTCAAGATTGAACCAGGGTCTCTGACGCTATAAGGCCGCAACTGTGCTGCCTGTGCTGCTTTCCTGAAAATGCAGAAATTTCTTGAAGATTCTATCTATAATAACTTAATTTGCTAAATATACAGTTCCTTTGATTTTACTACGTTTATAGTTTTGTATTGAAAAATGTTAAATTCTATTCTAAAATCTATTATTTTAATTTTGACAACACTGACTGTGACATGCAAGGTCAGCAGTCTGCCATATACAACCATAGCTAGATTGTTATTGAATATACGCACAAAAACACTAACCTAAAATCTGCTTATAAAGAGGACTAGCGATCAATGAATATTGCCAGACACTGATGTGTCAGCACAATGATCAGACTGTATTGTGCCTTCATTAGTTGTACAGAACAATTATTAGTTCACTAGTTTTAGACAATAACTAAACGCTATCCCCTATATCCTGTGTCTGTACACAGTGGATGGCTGACTGGATAGCGCACAACAAAAAGCCTTTCACTGTACCTATGGGTGCTGTCTGTACAGAGTCCTCCCCATGACCTGCGTGGGTTTTCTCCGGGGAGCTCCGTTTCCTCCCACACTCCAAGGACGTACAGGTTTGTAGGCTGGTTAGCTTATTATAATTGTAAATTGTCCCTAGTGTGTAAGATAGTGTTAGTGGACGGGATTCGCTGGTCGGCACGGACTCAGTGGGCCGAAGGGCCTGTTTCTGCACTGTATCTCTAAACTAAACTAAACCATGGTTCACTTCCTTTGTTGTTTTTAAGTGAAAGTAAAATTAGTGGGAATGTTGTTTTTAATCCACAAAACAGAATAGTAGAATCATTTACATTTTACAGGACATGAGGTTATTCATTTAATCTTGTCTCTGAAGCTGATTTATAATAGACAGAAGCTTAAAACAAATTTATCACTTTTGCAACGGATCCAGTGGCGAAAAAATCTTGAGGTGACATGAAGGTTTGATTAATAGTATGTCCATTTCTCTAGAATTTTCATCTTTTTCATTATTGAAACACATATATTCCAAGTAAGTATTTGCAATAGTACCTGGCCCCAGGAAAATCACAGCTAGCATTTATTTCAGTAGAGGGAACTGATTTGGGATTCCATCATCTTTCACATACATACATCCTTAGACATTAATGAAATACCCATGATAAATTTCCCATCTAATTTCACAAAATACATTCGGAAATCCTTACATAAACAGTTTATTCAAAAACAATTATAATTTTATAATCCCACCATATGCTCAATGATCAGTTGAGTCCATGATTTCTTTCAATTCAGGGCCTGTTCTCGTTATAGCTATCTATCCGAATATCAGATGCTCAGAAGAATCAAAAGTGCAATCTAATGCAAATTCAGCTGAAAATTCAAGACCAAAAGCAAGTGACAACATTAAGCAACAAAAACATTCATGTCAAATAGGAGGATCATTTATAATATATACAATTCAATGATTTAAAATTGGAAATGAATAATATATAACCTTCAGTGATAGCTTAGCATTCCCTTGGGGGAAGTGTTCATGATCACCAAACTGGCCAGAGGATTTTTTCATTACACCCAAGCATTTCCTTTCACCTCCAACCCCAAGGCAAGACCATAGCTACTCCCTTTAGAGCAGAACGTATGAAAAGCAAGGGGCCGCCAGGGTGCCGGTCCGACCGGGCCCTTCTGTCAATCATAGGCAGCCTGCCCCCTGCTTCCTTTCAACTCAGACAGCTGTCCCAATCGCTGTTAACCAGGTAGCAACACTCAAACAATAGAGGACTGAATGGCTGGTCTAGACACTCTTTTAGCCACTTATTTGCTGCTCTTGGCAGCTGTTAAGGCATAAATAATCAGTTTGTAATCAGAGGGCTGACATCATTCCAGCTCAGCTGAGAAATAATTGTTCCTGTGCACTGAGCTGGTTTTTTTTAATTTTGAGACAACAGATTCTAGGGTGGAGATGCAGGCATGAGCTATGCTAGAGTGATCTTTGCATTTATTTAACAGAATGCAATCCAAGAAATACATTGTCAGCTCTTAAATTTCAAGCAAAGCTACTGCTGCTCGGAGTCTCATTCGGTGCTAATGTTCTGAAAATCATTTACTTGTATGTTTTACAATCAAGATATCCTACTTCACATTTCTAACGTGAAACGTGCCATTATTCTAAGCACTCAAATGTCAGGCACGAATATTTTGGATGATATTTTGGAAGTGTATCTGAGGTCAGTCAGCAGCTGAAACCCAAAGGTGGGATGAAATGGTCCTCTCATGTGATCTAACATATCTCCAGTGACTCATGTCTTGAATTCAAATTTCCAGCTTTCTACACCGGACTTTGCCTTGTCATTGCCCTATTTTCTAATTGAATTTGTTTCCTTTAAACCTTTGAAAGATAAGTGAACTGTAAATTCACTTTTACATACGTGAAAGTGAGGGGGGGGGGACTTTTAAAACCTTTCCCCTGCACGGAGAACCCGACCTTTTCCCTGTCGGGTCTCCGTTGTCGTTGGGGCTGAGTAACGTGGAGCAGCCTCCAACCGGAAAGACCTGGGGCTCCAGTCGCGGAGCTGCGGACTTACCCACCATCGCGGAGCTGGCCGAGTTCGGAGCGGGCGGAGCTGTGGTGGCGCTCGGCTGCGACCCAACCCCCGGAGATTCGGAGGCTCCAACCGCAGGTCTGGTGGACAGAAACACCGGGAGCCCGCGGGTCCCTACTGGGAGGCCGCTTTTCGGGGCTTCCGCAACGGCGACTTCTCCCGCCCGAGTTGCGGGGTCGAAGAGTACCTGGAGTACACTTATCATCGCCCGGCGCGGCATTAATGGCCGCGGGACAATTATCATCGCCCGCCTGGGACTTTGACTCTGACATCGGGAGGGGAATGGGGAGTGCAGGGGAGAGATAAGTTTTTGCCTTCCATCACAGCGAGGAGGAGATGCGCTGTGATGGATGTCTGTGTAAATTGTGTTGTGTCTTGGGTCTTTTTCTTGTGTGCATGACTGCAGAAACAACATTTCATTTGAACCTCTATGAGGTTCAAATTACAAATAAAATTGTATTGTATTGTATTGTATTGTAATTGAACAGGTAGCAGCTGAGGGGTTTCACAACAGAGGTTTTTTTCTTACGATTATCAAATGGCTTGAACTGCAGGTGTAGCGAGGATGATCCCACTGGAGGGGAACCAAAACTAGCAGTCATACAGATTAAAGGTACACAAAATTGCTGGGGAAACTCAGCGGGTGCAGCAGCATCTATGGAGCGAAGGAAATAGGCGACGTTTCGGGCCGAAACCCTTCTTCAGACTGATGGGAGCATTGATACAACTGAGAGGGAGTTCAGAGACAATCTTTTTTCTGAAGAAAAGTTAGAAACTAGAAGAAGCCAAAGGGTAACATTTAATGGGAAGGAAGATAAATATTGAAAGATACAGCATGGAAACAGGACCCTTCAGCCCACCGAGTGCACTCCCACCATCAATCATCCGTTCTCACTTTAGACTTTAGAGATACAGTGTGGAAACAGGCTTTTCGGCCCATGTTGCCAGCGATCACCCCGCACACTAGCACTGTCATGTTCACAAGTTATAGAATTAGGCTATTTGGCTCATCGAGTGTACTCTGCCACTCAATCATGGCTGATCTCTGCCTCCTAATCCCATTTTCCTGTCTTCTCCCCATAACCCTTGACACCCATTCTAATCAAGAATTTGTCTATCTCTGCCTTAAAAATATCCACTGACTTGGCCTCCACAGCCCTCTGTGGCAATGAGTTCCATAGATTAACTACCCTCTGACTAAAGAAGTTCCTCCTCGCTTCCTTTCTATAAGATCGCCCTTTAATTCTGAGGCTATGACCTCTGGTCCTAGACTCTCCCACCAGTGGAAACATCCTTTCCACATCCACTCTATCTGTGCCTTTCATTATTCTGTAGATTTCAATGAGGTCCTCCCTCAACCTTCCAAACTCCAGCGAGTATAGGCCCAGTGCTGTCAAGCGCTCATCATATCCTAACCCACTCATTCCTGGAATCATTCCTGTAAACCTCCTCTGGACACTCTCCAGAGCCAGCACATCCTTCCTCAGAATCCAGAGCGCAAATTTACTCACAGTATCCCACACACAATCCTACACACTAAGGACAATTTACAGAAACCAATTAACCTACAAACCTCACACTGAGTTAACTGTATCCCACTTTTGCATCCACTCCCCACACACAAGGGGCAATTTATAGAAATACAAATAACTGCAGATGCTGGCTTACTAAATAGATACAAGTGCTGGAATAAATCTCCAGCAAGTTACAGCCTCCAATTAACCTGCAAACCTGCACATTTTTTGGCTGTGGGAGGAAACAAGAGCACCCGAAGGAAACTCAAGTAGTCACAGGGAGAATGTGCAAACTCCACACAGATAGCACCCGAACTCGGGATGAAACCCAGGGCTCTGCTGCTGTGAGGCAGCAGCCGTGTGTCACTGTGCCTCTCCTGTGTAAGAGGGACATAATGTAACAAGTGTCAGAGAAAGAAGGTCACACTGATCTTTCTTCAACCATTGGGTATTTATAGGCAACACCGTATGCTGTATGCACAAGCAAATATTCTCTTACGCAAGTTTGATGCGTGCACAGATTTAGTGAAGATGTCTCTGTTCAGAGCATATTGTACACCACTCTATACTGCACACCTGTGGTCAAACTACAGAAAAACAAGTTTACAGAGACTTAAAGTAGCTTATAATGTTGCCATGAGAATACTACTAAAGAAACCTAGATTTTTTGTACTGCAAGTGAAATGTTTGTGGTTGCAGGAGTCAGTACTTTACAAGCTATCTTAAGAAATCTAAAGTATAAATTTATTTGCAGGATTAATGACTCTGAAAATGAAATTATCTTGGTCTTATCAAACTTAAGGTTTAGCACTACACACTACCAATCTCAGCTGTGGAGACATTGGTATAGTTGTCTCGTTGTAGGAAACTGATCTTTTTTAAATCCTGGATCTTAAACCATGTATTGTGTTTTTGTATATAATTTATGGTGCTCTTATAAGTAATTTACTAAACTTTTATATGTAACTAGACCAAGTGGGACCCGTTGGGTCCCGTCCCCTCAACGCACGATTGCGGGGGGGGGGGGGCTGTGCCGTCACACACACACACTAATCACCCCACACACAACAGGGGGGTGGAAAGGGGGGGTGAGAGGGGGGAGAGAGAGGAGGAGGGAGAGAGATGAGGAGGGAGAGAGATGAGGAGAGAGGGGGGAACGGGGGAGAATGAGGAGGGGGAGAGAGGGGTGTGAGAGGGGAGGGGGGTTAGGAGGGGGCGGGAGGGGGATGGGGGAGAGAGAGTAAAGGGGAGAGAGGAGGGGGCAGAGAGAAGGGGGCAGAGAGGAGGGGGCAGATAGGAGGGGGGAGAGAGGTGGAGGGAGGAGAGGGGAAGTGGGGAGGAGAGGAGGAGGGGGACAGGCAGGGGGGAGAGGCAGGGGGGGAGGCAGAGGGAGGGAGAGAGAGGCAGAGGGAGGGAGAAGCAGAGGGGGAGAGAGGCAGAGGGGGTAGAGGCGGAGGGGGTAGAGGCGGAGGGGGTAGAGGAGGAAAGGGGAGAGGAGGAAGGGGGGAGGAGGAGGAGGAGGAGGAGGGGAGAGGAGGAAGGGGAGAGGAGGAGGGGGAGAGGAGGAGGGGGAGAGGAGGAGGGGGAGAGGAGGAGGGGGAGAGAAGGAGGGGGAGAGGAGGAGGGGAGGGGGGGAGGGGTGGAGAGGAGGAGGGGTGGAGAGGAGCCGGGCAGGCGAGTGGGCTGCTGGGCCCACGGCGAGCGGGCGGCGGAGACTCGAGGGAAGCCGCAGGCGGGCAGGAACTGAGGACAGTCAAAAGCAGCGGAGGGCCAGCCGGGCGGGCGAGTAGGCTGCTGGGCCCACGGCGAGCGGGCGGCGGAGACTCGAGGGAAGCCGCAGGCGGGCACGAACTGAGGACAGTCAAAAGCAGGGGAGGGCCAGCCGGGCGGGCGAGAGGGCTGCTGGGCCCACGGCGAGCGGGCGGCGGAGACTCGAGGGAGGCCGCAGGCGGGCGCGAACTGTGGACAGTCAAAAGCAGCGGAGGGCCAGCCGATCGTGGCTTCCGCAAGGGAAGCCCACCCACCCACGTGACAGACGATCGGGCAGGGGAGACGGAGAGGAGGTCGTCCCCCATGACGCCCAGAGATTGTCAGGTGGGATCAGGATCACCAGCGAGGAAAAGGCGTCACGAGTCCTCGAGTCCCTGCTATCGACGGAGGAATCGCAGGTCTCCACAGACAGCCTCTCCCAGAGGGAATAATGGCCGCCACGGCCCTGTCCCACGGTGCGAGTTCATTCAAGAACTCTCCTGAGTTTAAAAAAAATTCAAACTCGTGGTATGCACGGAGAATGAACGTAGCGGGTACGTCGGAGCTCGGGGATGTCTCTTAGCGGCTCGTGACGCTAACGGCAGGTACTCGGGAAGACTCGCTAACGGCATGTAAGCACGGGAAGACTCGTGAAGATTTTGCAACATGATAAAAAAAATGTCCACGAGAGCCCCGAGTACCGACGAGTGGCCATTACAGTAAATCTCCAATTTCGAATCAGGGCAAACTCGGGAGAGCTCTTTGAATGAACCCTTACAGTGGGACAGGGCTTTTATTAGGAATAATCAGGTAATGTCTCACAAATTTGATTGAGTCTCTTAAGGAAGTGATAAAGATGATTGATGAGATTATGTCAGTAGATGTTGTCTACGTGGACTTTAGTAAAACATTTGATAAGGTCCCTGATGATATATTTTACAGGAGATTAAGTTGCATTAGATCCATGGAAAGTTGGACACAAAAGTGGCTTAATCATAGAAGCCAGAGGGCAGCAGTGGAGGGTGTTTAGAAACATAGAAAATAGTTGCAGGAGGAGGCCATTCGGCCCTTCGAGCCAGCACCGCCATTCATTGAGATCATGGCTGATCGTCACCAATCAATAACCTGTGCTTGCCTTCTCCCCATATCCCTTGATTCCACTAGCCCCTAGAGCTCTATCTAACTCTCTCTTAAATCCATCCTGTGATTTGGCCTCCACTGCCCTCTGTGGCAGGAAATTTCACAAATTCACAACTCTCTGGGTGAAAACGTTTTTTCTCACCTCAGTTTTAAATGGCCTCCCCTTAATTGTAAGACTGTGGCCCCTGGTTCTGAACTCGCCCAACATTGGGAATATTTTTCCTGCATCCAGCTTGTCCAGTCCTTTTATAATTTTATATGTTTCTATAAGATACCCCCTCATCCTTCTAAACTCCAGTGAATACAAGCCTAGTCTTTTCAATCTTTCCTCATATGATAATCCCGCCATCCCAGGGATCAATCTCGTGAACCTACTCTGCACTGCCTCAATCACAAGGATGTCCTTCCTCAAATTAGGGGACCAAAACATTACACAATACTCCAGATGTGGTCTTACCAGAGCCCTATACAACTGCAGAAGAACCTCTTTACCCCTATACTGAAATCCTCTTGTTATGAAGGCCAACATTCCATTAGCTTTCTTCACTGCCTGCTGTACCTGCAAGCCAACTTTCAGTGACTGGTGTACAAAGACACCCAGGTCTCACTGCACCTCCCCCTTACCTAACCTAACCCCATTGAGATAATAATCTCGATGACTGAAGGTACATGATCAGTTGTTCATGGGTTCATGGGGGGAGACTACAAAGAGAGAAAGTCCAAAACAAGAATGACAATTTAAAAATAAAAATATTCCAATTGGAAACCACTCTTGGAACTTAATGCAAGCTGATACATTGTTAACTAACTGTAAAGGAAAAAAATGAAATCACAAAGTAAAATGGGAGAATGAGAAATGGGGAAAAAAAGGTGTATATAGTTAACATGATACTCGGTGATTTACTAATTTGTGATCACCCAATGGAAAAGATTATTGCAAAGCTTTTCTTTGCAGTAAATATGTAAATCTGTTGCCATATTGGTGACCCATGTATGTTGTAATTTAATGAGAATAGAATGACATATTGCCTTCTTTGTACAATAGTTTGATAAACCACAGGCCTTGATGGGATTCCTTTGTGTATGATTAGCAGGCTATGGATTCCACCATTAACATTAATCATTAGCATGCTAATAAAGCGTATTACATAACAGCATGGTTGAATTAATATTTATTTGACAGTGTAAAGTTCACTAGTGAAATGCTATTTATATTTTAGCTATTGTCAGTGGGGGGAGAAATTATTTCATCATTAGTCAGCAACAAATTGGCACGAGCTTCAACAATGACATGCTTATTGTTTAACTAGCAACATGTAGTAAATGCAAGAAGAAATAAATGCAATAACAACAAATTGAGCAATATGTAAACCATATATTCTATGGAATTTATATCTTAATAAAAGGTAGATCCACCACAAGAGTTTGTAAGCTCTTGTGTGTGCATTGGCTGTGAGTGACCGTTACACTGGACAACTACTTACCCTTGGAATTCTACACTGTTTTGGCGGACTCCTGATGAAATCCAACAATCAAGGCTTCGTCAGTGTCCACTTATGGCAGCAGGGTGATGCAACAAGTAAAGCTGCTGCCTCACAATGCCAGAGAACCCGGGTTCGATCCTGACCTCGGCTGCTGTTTGTATAGAGTTTGCACGTTCTCCCTGTGACCACCTGGGTTTCCTCCGGGTGCTCCATTCTCCTCCCACATCCCAAAGGAGTGCGGGTTTGTAGGCTAATTGGCCTCTGTAGATTGGCTCTAGTGTAGGGATTGGATAAAGTGGGATACCATGGAACTAATGTGAACGGGTGAACGATGGCTGCAGTACTCAGGGGGCTGAAGGGCCTGGTTCCATCTCGAAACAAAACTAAAAGTTGTTCATGGTTAACTTAGTTCAGGTATAGTGGTCTCTTTAAAATAAATGGGAAAAACAGAAAGTATGGAGAACTGCTAGCATTTGCATTATTTGATTTGAGTTGACCATAGGAGCAAAGAGGTCCTTCTGCAGTTGTATAGGGCCCTAGTGAGACCACACCTGGAGTATTGTGTACAGTTTCGGTCCCCAAATTTGAGGAAGGACATTCTTGCTATTGAGGGAGTGCAGTGTAGGTTTACAAGGTTAATTCCTGGGATGGTGGGACTGTCATATGCTGATAGAATGGAGCGGCTGGGCTTGTTTACTCTGGAGTTTAGAAGGGTGAGATGGGATCTTACTGAAACATATAAGATTATTAAGGGTTTGGACACACTAGAGGCAGGAAACATGTTCCCGATGTTGGGGCAGTCCAGAACCCCGTGGCCACAGTTTAAGAATAAGGGGTAAGCCATTTAGAACGGAGACGAGGAAACACTTTTTCTCACAGAGAGTTGTGAGTCTGTGGAATTCTTTGCCACAGAGAGCGGTGGAGGCCACTTCTCTGGATACTTTCAAGAGAGAGCTAGATAGGGCTCTTAAAGATAGTGGAGTCAGGGGGTATGGGGAGAAGACAGGAACGGGGTACTGATTGGGGATGCCCACACCGCCCAAGGCGCCCCATCTACATTACCATCACCTGCCCGTGTTTAGTCCCAATCCCCCTTTCTTATCCATGTAGCTGTCCAAATGTATATTCTTGATTAGTACAGATATCAGAGGTTATGGGGAGAAGGCAGGAGAATGGGGTTGGGAGGGAGAGATAGATAGATCAGCCATGATTGAATGGCAGAATAGATTTGATGGGCCGTATGGCCTCATTCTACTGCTTTCACTTTTGACCTTATGACATAAATGTTGTTATAGTACCTGCCTCAACTATCTCCTCCAGCAGTTTGCTCCATATACCCATGTGAAAAAATTGACCTTCCGGTTCTCATTAAATCTTTCCCCCTCACGTTAAACCTATGTCCTCCGGTTCTAGATTTCCCTACTCTGGTTAAAGGACTGCATCTATCCTGTTGATTCCCTTCATGATCTTATACACCTCTATAAGATCACCCCTAATCGTCCTTCAGCACTCCAAAGAATAAAGTCCTTTACTGTTCAACCAGGCCCTCAGGTCCTGGCAAAATCCTCGTAAATCTTCTCTGCACTGTTTTCAACTTAACTATCTCCTTCCCACTACAGAGTGGCCAAAACTGAACACATTACTTCAAATTTGGCCTCATCAACATCTTGTATAACTGTAGCATTATGTCGCAACTTCTATACTCAATACCCTGACTGATGAAGGCCAATGTACCAAAATCCTTCTATGGCCTCCCTCTGATGCTACTTTCAAGGAAAGGACTTCTCCAAAGTGCAAGTGACAAGTAAATCTTTGACAGTTGTGGAGACTCTGCTTCCAGGCAAAGTGGACAAAATTCCCCATTCTCTCTGCTGCCCCCGCTGGCGGCAGGGGGAGGGACTATAAAACCAGGAAGTGTCATGCATCACTCAGTATCTGCCAGACACAGGAAGCGAGAGGGTCATGGCTCTCTGAGCTGCGAATAACATTGAACGCACGTCTACTCCACGGTGAGTCCCCTCGATGCGGCTGTAAAGTGGCTGCAGCCCTTTTTATAAAAGTTTGTGTTCATAAAATGAATTTTGGTTGTCGGGTGTCTGCAGCCCAATTGTTTGCCTCGCCTTTTTTAACAAGTTTGTGTTCACAAAATGAATTTTGGTTGTCGGGTGTCTGCAGCCCAATTGTTTGCCTCGCCTTGGCTTTTAAAATCGTTGCAACAGTTGAATGCCTGCCCAAGCATCCACACGGCCCATAATGTCTATACGAGCCCTCTGGAAACCAGTACCTTCGGCCCGCAACACCCATACTAGCGCAACAGGCAGCCCCCCCACTGGCGAGCAGTATTGGAATTGGTGGAGTGGTGGAATATTGGGTTGGTGACCAGCCCTCCCGTGTGATGCTGGGACCCAACGGGTCCCACTTAGTCTAGTATTCTTTATGCTTTTCAACAGTTATAGATTGTTGATGGCTAATGATAAAATATTTGAAGTTCAATTTTAACAATCCACTATCCGATTATTTAGAAATTCCAATAGTTTGGCATTGGACATGTTTGGCATTCGGTCATGTTACAGTCCTATCCATGTCTAAGACGTTGTTGTGGCCGAATCTAGTGTATTGTGTTCGGTTTTGGTCACCACGTTATAGGAAATGTTGTGTCAAGCTTCAAAGGGTTTAGAGATGATTTTATCAGGATGTTGCCAGAATCAGGGAGAGGTTGAGTAGGCTAGGGCTTTATTCCTTGGAAGGTAGGAATGCGATGGGTGATTTTATAGTGGTGTACAAAATCATGAGAGCATTAGATCGGGTAAATGCACTTTTTAACACTTTTGCCTAGAGTAGGGGAACCGAGAACCAGAATACATAGGTTTACAGTGAAGGGAAAAGATTTAATGGGAACCTGAGGGGTAACTTTTTTTATACAGATGGTGGTGGATGATGGAACAAGCTGCCAGAGGAGGTAATTGAGGCGGATACTATTGCCACATTTAAGAAACACTAGACTAAGTGGGACCTGTTGGGTCCCTGGTTCACACAGGAGGGCTGGTCCCCCAACGCAATATTCCACTTCTCCACCAATTCCAATATTGGTGGCCAGTGGGGGGTGGGGGTTCTGGAGCGCTAGCATGGGTGCTGTGAGTCAAGTCAAGTCAAGCACAATGAGTGCAGGGCCAACAATCCATTTCAATCCATTTCATGTCAAGTCAATCCATTTCAAGTCAAGTCAAACACAGGGCAGGCGGGGCCAGCCAACAATACAATCCATTTGCTTTCATTTCAGGTGAGCTCAAGCAAAGCAAAGGCAAAGCAAAAGCAAAAGCAAAAGCAAAAGCACAGGGCAGGCGGGGCCAGCCAACAATACAATCCAATTGCTTTCATTTCAGGTGAGGTCAAGCAAAGCAAAGGCAAAGAAAAAGCAAAAGCACAGGGCAGGGCAGGTGGGACCAGCCAACAATACAATCCGTCTGTTTTCATTTCAGGTGAGCTCAAGCTAAGCAAAGGTAAAGCAAAAGCAAAAACACAGGGCAGGTCAAACAACTCATTTCATTTCATTAAGGGCTAAAAAATCATTTATTGCAAGCACATTAAAGGTGAACAAATCATCATTCATTGCAAGCACATTGCTGGCCAACAAATCATTTATTGCAAGCACATTAAGGGTTAACAAATCATCATTAATTTCAAGCACATTGCTGGCTAACAAATCATTTATTGCAAGCTCATAAAAGTGTACCCACATAAAGCACATAACCACATAGAGCATATAACCACATACAGCACAAACAGCACAAACAGCACATAAAAAGGGTAGACTCACAGTTCAGTAGACTCACAGCAAAATCAGAGTTGTGGCCTCTCCTTCGCGATCTTTCAGAATGAGTGACTCATGTCCAGGCATCCAGTGTTTTATAGTCCTGCCCTCCCCCCAGAAGGGACGTTACCTTCATCATGGTGATTGACAGGCTAGAGGACCTATCAGCTGATCTCAAGATTTTTTAAACACTCATAATTTTTTATTTTTCATCGATCAGAAAAATCCTCGGGGCTGCCTCAGCGGAGGAGGACTGTGAGTAAGATGGACAGAAATTATAGCAATATGGGGCAGCGTTTTTTCTAAAATCAATATATAGCTCAGACAGGAAGTGATCAAGTTGAGACTTTTAGTTATATAGATTTAGACTGGTGTCTGGATAGGATAATTTAGAGGGCTTTGGCCCATAGCACTGGGACTAGTGTAGATGGGACATGTTGGTGGGAGTGACAAAGTTGAGCCGAAGGGCCTGTTTCCACGTTTTATGATTCTATGACTCTATTTGGGTCACTGGATGCAGATTACTGCATTCTCTCACTTGTATACTGTGATCCCTGTCTCTACACTCCATTCATAGGAACATAGAAACTTAGAAAATAGGTGCAGGAGTAGACCATGCACCGCCATTCAATATGATCATGGCTGATCATCCAACTCAGTATCCTGTACCTGCCTTCTCTCCATACCCCCTGATACCTTTAGCCACAAGGGCCACATCGAACTCCCTCTTAAATATAGCCAATGAACTGGCCTCACCTACATTCTGTGGCAGAGAATTCCAGAGATTCACCACTCTCTGTGTGAACAATGTTTTTCTCATCTCGGTCCTAAAAGTTTTCCCCATTACCCTTAAACTGTGATCCCTTGTTCTGGACCTCCCCCAACATCGGGAACAATCTTCCTGCATCTAGCCTGTCCAACCCCTTAAGAATGTTGTAAGTTTCTATAAGATTCCCCCCTCAATCTTCTAAATTCTAGCGAGTACAAGCCAAGTCTATCCAGTCTTTCTTCATATGAAAGTCCAGACATCCCAGGAATCAGTCTGGTGAACCTTCTCTGTACTTCCTCTATGGCAAGAATGTCCTTCCTCAGATTAGGAGACCAAAACTGTACAACTGCAGTAGAACCTCCCTGCTCCTATACTCAAATCCTTTTGCTATGAATGCTAACATACCATTCGCTTTCTTCACTGCCTGCTGCACCTGCATGCCTACTTTCAATGACTGGGGTACCATGACAACCAGGTCTCGTTGCATCTCCCCTTTTCCTAATCGGACACCATTCAGATAATAGTCTACTTTCCTGTTTTTGCCACCAAAGTGGATAACCTCACATTTATCCACATTATACTACATCTGTTATGCATTTGCCCACTCACCCAGCCTATCCAAGTCACCTTACAGCCTCCTAGCATCCTCCTCACAGCTAACACTGCCCCCCAGCTTCGTGTCATCCGCAAACTTCGAGATGTTGCATTCAATTCCCTTGTCCAAATCATTAATATATATTGTAAATAGCTGGGGTCCCAGCACTGAACCTTGCGGTACCCCACTAGTCACTGCCTGCCATTCTGAAAGGACCCGTTTACTCCTATTCTTTGCTTCCTGTCTGCCAGCCAGTTCTCTATCCACATCAATACTGAACCCCCAATACCATGGGGGTTCAGCATCCTGGACCCAAATTTCTGCATTCCCTATTGCACAGGAGGGTCCTGGTTCCAGTGCTCCCATGAAACTTGAGCTTTACAGGGTTCAGAAAAGTTTTACGAGGATGTTGCCAGTACTGGAGGGTGTGAGCTATAGAGAGAGGTTGAGTAGGCTGGGTCTCTATTCCATGGAGCGTAGGAGGATGACGGGAGGCCTTATAGAGGTGTACAAAATCATGAGAAGAATAGATCAGGTAGATGCACAGAGTCTTTTACCCAGAGTAGGGGAATCGAGGACCAGATGTTCAAGGTGAAGGGGAAAAGGAATCTGAGGGGTATCATTTTCACACAGAGGGTGGTGGGTGTATGGAACAAGCTGCCCGAGGAGGTAGTTGAGGCTGGGACTATCCCATCGTTTAAGAAACAGTTGGACAGGTACATGCATTGGACCGGTTTTTAAGGGGTCTGGACCAAGCGCAGGCCAGTGGGACTAGGGTAGATGGGACATTGTTGGCTGGTGTGGGCGAGTTGGACTGAAGGGCCTGTTTCCACACTGTATTACTCTATGACTCTATAAAACACAAAGCGCTGGAGGAACTTAGTATGACATTGTATATACAAGTATACAGAAGTATATACAGATATAGCTGCAAATTATGCCATTCTGATGAAAATATTGCATGGCAGTTCTTCTGAAATGAATAGAATGATTTACCAGAGTTTATTTTTCTGACTGGTAGCAAGCATTCCTTTAAAGCTGAGCTGACATCAACAAACTAAAATGACTGCATCATAATATTCTGCATCAATTTAGAACTACCGTGAATGCTATGATGAGGCTTCACACTTCACTTCTCCTGTCTATGGAACTCTCTTCTCTGATATTCTTAGCCTTTAACTCTACTCCATGTGTGCATAAAGGCCTGTCCTACTGAGGCGACCTTATTGGTGAGTTTAGGAGACTCTGCGCTCGCCACAAGCTCGCAACATGGTCGACACATGGTCGTAGGTGGTCTCTGGTGAGTCTCCTTCATGGTCGAGAGTAGTTCCCGCATAGTGGTTACTACTCGCAGCCTCAGTATGGTCGCGGAAAATGTTTCAACATGTCGATACATTTGTAGTCGAAGTAGGTCGTAGTAGGTCGGCATGTTATCGTAGGTTATCGTAGGTAATCGAAGGTAGTCGAGATAGTCATAGATAGCGTTAAGGGCCTGTCCCACTATCTCGACTTTTCAGTGATTGTCTTCGACCTTCAAGCTCGAGGGCATCACCTGAAAAACCTCGAGCTGGATCGACCGTCTGAACACACACACACACACACACACACACACACACACACACACACACACACACACACACACACACACACATACACACACACACACACACACACACACACACACACACACACACACACATCGCAAAGGCGGGGGCCAGGGAAAGCGGGGGAGCGCTGTCTGAAATTCACACCCGTGATGAACAGGAAGGTAAAAGACTACTGGCACAGTTACGGTAAGTCCTTTAGAGAGCGCGGAGAGGTGGGGGGTGGAGAGAAAAGGGAGAGAGTGGGAGAGAAAGGGGGAGAAGGGGGGGAGAAGGAGTGGAGACACTTTTAAGAAGCCAGACAACTTTTAATAATGTTTAGCGGGCATTTAACATTACCGGTCAGTTTACTTACCTTTTATTTCTCAACGAGCTTTACCTTCCTCTACCTTCGATTACCTTTGATTGCCTTTGATTATGTATGATAGCATTACGACCTACTACAACCTACCTCGACTAAACCTACGAGTGAAAAAATATCAATTTTTTTCCATGGCGACCTTCTTTTACTCACGGGCATTTTTCAGCTTGTTAAAAAAAAACGCCGCGACCTAAATGAGGCCTCGAGTACGCGGTGACTACTCTCGAGCATGAAGGAGAGTTACAAAGACGTCCTAGGACCTCGTGTCAACCATGCTGCCAGTATGAGTCGAGAGCAAACTCTTCTAAACTTGCGAATTAGGTCCCCGCCGTGGGACAGACCGTTAAGTATATCACCTTTGCTCGTTTCAATGGCTCATTGACAGTCGAAGCTAGTCTTCTACATAGTCGAAGGAGGTTGTAGGAGGTCTTCTACATAGTTGTAAGAGTTCTACATAATCGTAGGAGGTCATCTGCATAGTCGAAGGAGGTCATAGGAGATCTTCTACATAGTCGAAGGATGCCAACTTTTCTGAGATTCAACAAGACCATGACAGTCTCCTAAACTCACCAATAAAGAGCCTGTCCCACTGCGGGGACCTAATTTGCGAGTTTAGAAGACTCATACTCATAGCATAGTCGACACGAGGTCCTAGGAGGTCTTTGTAACTCCTTGATGCTCGAGAGTAGTCCCCGCGTACTCGAGGCCTAAGGTCGTTCCTTTTTTTTATCAAGCTGAAAAATGCCCGCGAGTAAAAGAAGGTCGCCAAGAAAAAAAACAATTTTTTTTACTCGTAGGTTTAGATGAGGTATGTCGTAGTAGGTCGTAATGCTATCATAGGTAATCGAAGGCAATCAAAGGTAATCGAAGGTAGTCTAATGTAATAGCTCTTTGAGAAAAAGGTAAGTAAACCGACCGGTAATGTTAAATGCCCACTAAACTTTATTAAAAGTTGTCTGGCTTCTTAAAAGTGTCTCCACTTCTTCTTCCCCCCTTCTCCTCCCTTCTCCTCCCTTCTCCTCCCTTCTCCTCCCTTCTTCCCCCTTCTCTCCCCTTCTATCCCCTTCTATCCCCTTCTCACACCTACTCTCCCCTTCTCTCCCCTCTCTCTCCTTCTCTCCACCCCCCCACCCCCCCTCCGCGCTCTCTAAAGGACTTACCGTAACTGTGCCAGCTGTCTTCTACCTTCCTGTTCATCGCGGGTGTGAATTTCAGACAGCGCTCCCCTGCTTTCCCTGGCCCCCGCCTTTGCAATGTGTTTGTGTGTGTGTGTGTGTGTGTGTGTGTGTGTGTGTGTGTGTGTGTGTGTGTGTGTGTGTGTGTGTGTGTGTGTGTGTGTGTGTGTGTGTGCAGACGGTCGATCTGGCTCGCAGTTTCATCGCTGATGGTCGATCCAGCTCAAGGTTTTTCAGGCGATGCCCTCGAGCTTGAAGGTCGAAGACAGTCGCTGAAAAGTCACGTTAGTGGGACAGGCCCTTAAGGTCGCCATAGTGGGACAGGCCCTTACAGTTTCTTACAAAGCCAGAATTGAAAGTACCTTCAGAGCATTTTAAAAATCTTTTTATTTCCACTCGTACATTTTGAGACCAATAACCATTAAAGTCCAGTTCATAAAGGACCCATCTGTTTTAGGATTTCCCCTCTTCTATCTCACACCATGTGAGGGTACAACGTGCTTCTTCTTTAAATTTACTTCCTCGAATTACACCAACTTTCCCAAAAAAAATTTGATACCAATACTAACTGGCAGTGTAAACAGTGCAATTCATCAGGCACTATCACATTTATCATAACCGCTGAAACTGCTGCCTTCCTCATATAACCCCTCTTGAGCCTCTTGCCTTTGCAAACTGCCACCCCACCTCTTTTCTAGCTTTCTCCTCCGACTACAATCAGTCTGAGGAAGGGTTCCAGCCCAAAATATCACCTATCCATGTTCTCCAGAAATGCTGCCTCACCAACTGAGTTGCTCCAGCACTTGTGTGTAGGAAAGAACTGCAGATGCTGGTTTAAATCGAAGATAGACACAAAATTATTGAGTAACTCAGCAGGACAGGCAGCATCTCTGGAGAGAAGGAATAGGTGATGTTTCGGGTCGAGACCCTTCTTCAGACTCAAAAGTTTGACTTGAGTCTGAAGGAGAGTCTCGACCCGAAACGTCACCCATTCCTTCTCTCCAGAGATGCAGCCTGTCCTGGTGAGTTACTCCAGCATTTTGTGTCTATCTTGCTCCGAGGCTTTATGTTTTAAAGGCCTGCCCCACTTTCACAACCTAATTCACGACCTCTGCCGAGTTTGCCCTTGACTCATCCTCGCAGCGTGGTCATCACAAGATCGTAGGAGGCCTTAGGTACGTCATAGCAGGCCGTGATGCTAGTCGTAGGTACTCGTGGCATCAAGTAGGTCGGGGCGTTTTTCTAGCATGATGAAAAATGTCCACGAGTAAAAAAGGTCGTGAATTAGGTCGTGAAAGTGGAATAGCCCCATTACTCCATCTACAACTTTACTTTTCCTCTCATTGATTCTTAATGTTGTTGCCTCTGACTTTCTTTCCATCTTTACCAATTGATAATTTCCATTCTTCCATCAGCACCAATCCAAGAATATAATTTTCCCAGGCAAATTTTCCATACTGATGAAGCATAGAAAGCACACTGTCGGGTGGTATCACAGCTTGATTTTGGAACAGATCTGCCCAAGACTGCAAGAAATCGCAGAGAGTGGTCCCAGACCACTCACAGATTGGCTTCCAATCATTGACTCCAATCACAATTCATGCTGCCTCGGAATAGCAGCCAACATAATCAAAGGTCATTACTTCTTCTCCTGCTCTTGTCTGGCAGAAAGTACAGAAGCCTGAAAACGCGCACCACCAGACTCAGGAACATCTTCTCCCCATCCTTTATCAGGCTTCTGAAAGGTCCTTCCATAAGCTAGGACACTTTTTGAATCTCCTCTACTCCATTGAGGATATTGGGCTTTGATGTGTTACAATGATGTGCTACAATGCGTCATGTTGCTGAGAACTATATTCTGCATTCTGTATCTATCCTTTTACTTTACCTATTGTACTTGAGTTTGAACTGATTGTGTTTGTGTATGGTGTATCTGATCTGTTTGGACAGCACGCAACAAAAAGCTTTTCTTTGTACCTTGGTACATGTGACTATAATAAACCTAAACCTAAAGTTATACTTGCATGATCTTCCTACTGCCCTGGTCACCGTTGCAAAATGGAGCTAAAATGTGAGATACGATACAAAATGATAGAACTTTATTTATCCCACAAGGGAAATTGATCTGCCAACAGTCATAAAAACACAAGATACATGAAATGCTGGGAAGATAAGATGGTAACAGATATGTGATTTTATTATATCCTCTGAACCTTTCCTATCCATGTACCTGCCAAAATGTTTCTTAAACGTTGCGATAGTACCTGGGAATCAGGCAGCATCTGTGGAGGGAATGGGCAGGCAATGTTTCAGATCTGAAGAAGGGTCCCAATCTGAAATGCTGCCTGTCCACTGAGTTTCTCCAGCAGTTTGTGCTTTGCTCGAGTATCCAGTATTATCTGTAAATGAACAAGGATCCCAGACTAATGAGAAGGTTTACTTCCCTATCATCTGTCAATGAATCAAATTGACTGCTGATTTCAGAGCATTGCACTGGGCTGAGACTGCTACGGACAGCAGCATTCCAATTCAGTTCTACCGTTCGCATCCTTGTATCCCACTTATTATCACACCTTCCCCAACCAACAATGGGCCATTATGGGCTCCACCCTTCCTGAGGTCATCTGTTGCCGGCCCTGATTTGTTCTGGACTTTTCTCACCTCCAGTTTATTTCCCTCTCCCCTCACCCCCCCCCCCCCCCCCCCCCCCCCCCCCCCACCTCCACTTTCAGTCCGGAGAAGGGTTCTGTCCTGAAACATGACCTATTCCCCTTCTCCAGAGATGCTGCCTGATCCGCTGAGTCACTCCAGCATTTTGTGTCTATCTCCCATCCCAGCTGCATCTTCCTGGAGCCCAAGGATTTTGTTCCTCTGATTTCCTTTTAATGCTGAACTCAGCAAATAATTGCTAATACGTTTTTCCATTATGCTAACCTATTCATAAACCTTAGAGATCCACAGATGTAACATTTATTATAATGAATTAAATTATAGAAATTTGGATTATTGCCACATGAAATCCCAATGTAGTTTTATGTCAAGAAGTGTTAAAATGCCTTGTCCTGTCTCCATTAGTGAGCTGGGGATGCTGTGGTTATTTTTATCCTGTGTAGAGTAAACATAACACCACATTTTTTTTTTAATTGCATGACTAATGTATAAAAATCCCACAGTAGCTTTTACAAGCAAACTGGTTGCTCTGTTGTAATAACTAGAAAAGTTAATGTAGCTTGAACAAGGTTCCTAATTGTCCCTGTCTCTGTCATATTTGTCTACTTGAATGGTCCTAAATACCACAGCGATTAATTAGTGCCGAGCAGGTATTACAAGATGTTATCATCTTTTCCAGGCTGTCTGGGTGAATGGAGGGAGGCAGTAGATTGTTACAATGTTTCATCTGTGCACTTCCTGTAAGTCAGTTTAACCAGAAGATTTAATGTGTCAACGTTAACTGCGTTGAGCAGCGGATTTTCACGTTCTAATTAAAGATTAAGAACATAGTACATTACAGTGTGATTTGTCATACATGGCTTGTTAAATAGGAAACCTACCGGGATTCCACAACATTTTATAAACATTATTGAGCCTTTTAATGTGGAATAGGGAACAATTACAAGGACGGGATGTTGACAGTATTGCAATAATTTACATTCTGTGCCTGTTTTATTGAAAATTCCACGGAGTTCCCCGTAGTATCAATTTATTCCAATTCTTTAGCAGCTATAAAATATTCAAAACTCTTTTAAATATCGGCATTTCTCAAATAATAAAATCCCTCGATCTTTTCCCCCTAAAGCAAAACCAGTGATGCAAGAAATTGTGTGGTATTTTTCTTTATGCTAAGAGTAATGGGCATTGATAATGGAGGTAGATTGGTGTTTCGTTATTCACACAGGGGGGGGGGGGAAACATCACCACTTTAAAATAATGGGATAAATATTTTCTTATCCTCCCAAAATATATTCTAATACATGGTGAATATATTTTAATTCAATTTTTTTTTGAAAGCTTGAAACACCAAAGAGACAACATTGAAGACAATATACAGTGCACTACAGAGCACTCATACATTCCACGTCAGAATTGGCTCAAAGGCTTTTAAAATATAGGATAGTTAACGCCCCATTATAACAAAGGGAAAAAAAAGTATCTCCAGAAATCTGAGGCTTGTGATCCCAGCAATATCGTCTCTGATTTTCCTGGGTGTGCAATTTCCAGGGCATTTGCAAAGGGACAGCATGGAACACGGAAATGTACAACCAGGAAGAGGCCCTTTGGCCCACTATGTCTGTGCTGAACATGATGTCAATATAAACTAAACTCATCTGTTTGCACAATCCATAACCATCCATTCCCCCATGCCTGTCTAAAAGCCTCGCAAACCCCGCAATCATATCTGCCTTCATCACCACCCCTGGCTGTGTATTCCAGGTACCCACCATCTTCTGTGTAAAAAAACATGCCCCACACATCTCCCCTTAAACTTTGTGTTCAAAAGGGAACTGCAGATGCTGGAATATCGAAGGTACACAAAATTGCTGGGGAAACTCAGCGGGTGCAGCAGCATCTATGGAGCGAAGGAAATAGGCGATGTTTCGGGCCGAAACCCTTCTTCAGACTGATGGGGGGGGGGGTAGAATGAAGGAAAAGGGGAGGAGGAGGAGGAGCCCGAGGGCGGGCGGATGGGAGGGTGGGAGGAGACAGCTAGAGGGTTAAGGAAGGGGAGGAGACAGCAAGGGCTAGCAAAATTGGGAGAATTCAATGTTAATGCCATACGGACGCAAGGTCCCCAGACGGAATATGAGGTGCTGTTCCTCCAATTTCCGCTGTTGCTCACTCTGGCAATGGAGGAGACCCAGGACAGAGAGGTCGGATTGGGAATGGGAGGGGGAGTTGAAGTGCTGAGCCACCGGGAGTTCAGGTAGGTTATTGCGGACTGAGCGGAGGTGTTCGGCGAAATGATCGCCCAACCTACGCTTGGTCTCCCCGATGTAAATCAGCTGACATCTAGAGCAGCGGATGCAGTAGATGAGGTTGGAGGAGATACAGGCGACTGCTTGGGTCCTTGAATGGAGTCGAGGGGGGAGGTGAAGGGACAGGTGTTGCATTTCTTGCGGTTACAACGGAAAGTGCCCGGGGAGGGGGTGGTGCGGGAGGGAAGGGAAGAATTGACGAGGGAGTTGCGGAGGGAGCGGTGCCATTTCCGCCACCTCCAATGTGACCCCACCACTCGCCACATCTTCCCATCTCCCCCCATGTCTGCCTTCCGCAAAGACCGCTCCCTCCGCAACTCCCTCGTCAATTCTTCCCTCCCGCACCACCCCCTCCCCCGGCACTTTCTGTTGCAACCGCAAGAAATGCAACACCTGTCCCTTCACCTCCCCCCTCGACTCCATTCAAGGACCCAAGCAGTCGTTCCAGGTGCGACAAAGGTTCACCTGTATCTCCTCCAACCTCATCTACTGCATCCACTGCTCTAGATGTCAGCTGATTTACATCGGGGACACCAAGCGTAGGTTGGGCGATCGTTTCGCCGAACACCTCCGCTCAGTCCGCAATAACCTACCTGAACTCCTGGTGACTCAGCACTTCAACTCCCCCTCCCATTCCCAATCCGACCTCTTTGTCCTGGGTCTCCTCCATTGCCAGAGTGAGCAACAGCGGAAATTGGAGGAACAGCACCTCATATTCCATCTGGGGACCTTGCGTCCGTATGGCATTAACATTGAATTCTCCCAATTTTGCAAGCCCTTGCTGTCTCCTCCCCTTCCTTAACCCTCTAGCTGTCTCCTCCCACCCTCCCATCCGCCCGCCCTCGGGCTCCTCCCCTTTTCCTTCTTTCTCCCCACCCCCCATCAGTCTGAAGAAGGGTTTCGGCCCGAAACGTTGCCTATTTCCTTCGCTCCATAGATGCTGCTGCACCCGCTGAGTTTCCCCAGCAATTTTGTGTACCTTCCCCTTAAACTTTGCTCCTTTCACCCTAAAGCAAAACCCTCTAGTCTTTAGGCTTTAGAGATACAGAGAGGAAACAGGTCCTTCAGCCCATCGAGTAAGCGCCGACCAGTGATTACCCCATACACCAGTACTATCATAGAAACATAGAAACAGGCCCTTCGAGCCTGCACCGCCATTCAATATGATCATGGCTGATCATCCAACTCATTATCCTGTACCTGCCTACTCTCCATACCCCCTGATCCCTTTAGCCACAAGGGCCACATCTAACTCCCTCTTAAATATAGTCAATGAACTGGCCTCAACTACCTTCTGTGGCAGAGAGTTTCAGAGACTCACCACTCTCTGTGTGAAAAATGTTTTTCTCATCTCGGTCCTAAAGGATTTCCCCATTATCCTTAAACTGTGACCCCTTGTCTTGGACTTCCCCAACATCGGGAACAATCTTCCTGCATCTAGCCTGTCCAACCCCCCTAAGAATTTTGTAAGTTTCCTACACGCTAGGGACAATTTTACCAAAGCCAATTAACCTACAAGCCTGTACGTTTTTGGAGTGTGGGAGGAAACCGGGGCAACCAAAGAAAATCCAAGCGGTCACAGGAAGAATGTACAAACTCCGTACAGACAGCACCTGTAGTCAGGATCTAACCCAGGTAGCAACTCTACCGCTGTGCCACGCCTTTGACATTTCCACTCTGACAGACTAACCTGTCTATGCTTCTCATAATTTTATATACTTCTATCAGTTTAACCCCCCCCCCCACCCATTCTCTGGTGGACTTTCCAAATTCCACCTACCCAATATAAATAGAAAGTCTACTCATCTGATGGGAGGGGTTACCTATCCATCTCCCAAATAGCCTGTGAGGTCAGTCCAAAAAATGTTTTAATTATAAAGAGAAAGAGCTTGACCTAAGTGTTCTGAGCCACTGCTCTTAGCTTGATTTCACAACCATCACCCTACCTGGTAACAGACCCTACCTGCTTAGAAATGGAGACCAGCTCATCTCAGACCACTTAGTTGCCTGCTTCCTGCACTTGGTGTTGGAAGTCTCCATTTCCTTGGCATTATTGGCTTTATAATTAGTAAATATAAACAGAGGGGGACTTCCACCTCATAATGGATTTTTAAGGTGGAGATTTGACAGATTCTTGATTTGTAAGAGTGTCAAGTCAAGGGTTATGGGGAGAAGGCAGGAAAATGGGGTTGAGAAGGCAATATAGATCAGCCATGATTGAATGGCGTAGATGCCATGGGCCGAATGGCCCAATTCTGCTCCTATGACTTATAAACTTATAAGTTTGTGTGATCTGAGTGTTCCCACACTTTCTTCATTGGGTTCCACTAGACTCTCAAATGAGTGATTCGTGAAAATCTACCAAAACTGAAGGTACTTTGTGCTTGAAGATGGAATCAGACCGGGTTTAGTTTTGTGACCAGTACTGACACCAATGGCTCCTTCTGCATCCTAGATTCTCGAATTATCTGAATGCTGAGGAAAATCAGTCCTTTTCTGAGCTTTATTTTGAAATAAGAATATGGAAATACTCTTCTGCATTCACACATTACACAAAATAACTTGCAATTTACCTGTTATTAAAAATGATTTGCTATAAATGATCATCAATAATTCTCTGCCTTTCGACTGGTTAACTGCAATACTGTAATACATTCAGATTTTTTTAAGCACTGGTGTAATTTAGTAGAATTAATGGCCAATTTGTACTCATTACTAGTCTGTATGTATAAAAATGTCAATGGCATTAATCCCTGTATAAATTCGAACACAATATTGAACCAAGATTTGATGCCATAGCATTGCCCAGAGAATGCATTGAAGGGGGAGTGTGTTTTGTGACATCCTTGTCAAACTAAAGTGTTATCGCTGAAGAAATGAATATGAAAGGAATGGAGGTATATGGATTATGTGCAGGCGGGTAAGAGTTGGTCTTACCGTCATATTTGGCATAGATATTGTGGGCCAAAGGGCCTGTTCCTGCGTTGTACTGTTCTATGTTTTATTTTCTTATTTTATTTTCTTAAATGATCTTGACTAAATCTGCTTTATGATTATTTAGGTTTTTTTTGTTAGGGGGGATTTCGAATCAGTTTGTGCACTGACAAGTGCTGATCTTGCCTTCCATCCCCCGGCGTCCAACCATGTGACTGACAAAAGCCATGATGATTTATGTGCAGGCAGAACTGCTGCCTCATAACCTGACCTTGGATGCTGTCAGTGTAGAGTTTGCATGCTCTCCCTTTGACCGTGTGATATTTCTCTGAGTGCTCTAATTTCCTTCCACATCCTAAAGATGAGTGGGTTTGTAGGTTAATTGACCCTACTGTGTAGAGAGTGCATGAGAAAGCGGTACAAGGTAAAACTAGTGTGTGAATGGGGTATCTATGGTCGGTGTGGACTCGGCGGGCCAAAAGGCCTGTTTCCATGCTGTACCTTTAAAAAAATATATTTTTTAAATCATCAGTACATTGACTTTTTTTTTGCAGTGGTAAAAATCAAAGGGCTTCTCAAATAGGCAGAAAAGAAAATATATGTCAAGTCAGTAAGGGACAACAAAAGGCTGGGTCAAACATCAGGTAGAGTGGAAACATCTGATGGAAAAGAGCTAAGGGGGAGTGATGCAAAGAACAGGGCTGAAATGCTTGTCATCTTTGTCCTTGTGGGTCAGTGTCATGCTGCCTCGGCGAGAGGCCACCAGCATGATCAAGGACCAACCTCCCAGCCATCCCTCTTCTTCCCTCTCCCATCAGGCAAGAGTTACAGAAGTTTATAAATGCATACCTACGGATTCAGGGGCAGTTTCTTCCCAGCTGTTATCAGTCAATTGAACTGTTCTCTCATCAGCTAGAGTACGGTCCTGACCTCCCATCTACCTCATTGGTGACCAATGAACTATCTTTAATTGGACTTTATCTTACCATGAATATAAGAGTCATACGGCCCCTTCGCCACAACTTCTCACACCAACCAACATGCCCCATCTACACTAGTCCCACCTGCCTATGCAGTATGCCTATGCAGGTGGGACTAGTTTGCACTATTCCCACCATGGCCCATAACCTTCTAAACCTATCCTATCCATGTACCTGTCCAAATGTCCCTCAGCTACCTCCACCGGCAGCTTGTTCTATGTACCCATAGAACATGTAGAACTCTACTGCGATGGCTTGATTGTACTAATGTATAGTCTTTTCATTGACTGGATAGCACACCATCAAGGCATTTTACTGGACCTTTGGTACACGTGACAATAATAAATGAATCTAAACTATACTAACTAATGGACCATCTGCAGCTTGGTGCCACGATGCTTTGGCTGAAAGCCACACAGGTTGGAGCAAGTTAGTGCAGGACCTCCGTCTGTTTGAGGCTGATTTTAGGACCGATGAGACATGAGACGAGAGATCAGGAAGAAAGCATGAAGGCATTTTAAGATCTCAAATCACACGCTGTGAGGTACTTGTGAAGTGCAATCCCTATTAAAATGTTGTAATAGTGATAACCGATGTAGACATAATGTTGCTACACAAACACCAGTAACCACTGGGCTTTATTGTAATGAACTGGTTTGCAGGTGAAATGTTGGTTAAGGGGCTGTCCCACTGCGGCAAACTAATTTGCGAGCTGAGACAAGTTTGCCCTCAACTCAAACTCGCAGCATGGTCGACACGTGGTCCTAGGAGGTTCTATAGGTCACTGGAACTCTCCTTCATGCTCGAGGGAAGTTCCCGAATACTCGTGGCCTCAGCTAGGTCCCGTAAAATTTTCAGCATGTTGAAAAATTTACTGCGAGTAAAATTTGGTCGGCATGGTTCTTTTTAACTCGTAGGGCAGTGGAGTGGGGTCGTTATTTAGTTACAGGCAGTCGAGGGCAGCCGTAGGCAATCTCCTTCGCTGACCGGGCATTGTGATTGGCTCATTGGAGTTTTCAGGACCAAGAGAAACCGACCGGTAGGTTAAATGCCCGCTAAACTTTATTATACTTCTTAAAAGTGTCTCTACTCCTTCTCCCCCCCCCCCTTCTCTCCCCTTCTCTCTCCTTCTCTCCCCCTCTCTCCCCTTCTCTCCCCTTCTCTCCCCTTCTCTGCCCCCCGCTCTCTAAAGGACTTACTGTACACTGTGCAGCCGTCTTTTACCTTCCTCTTCATCGCAGGTCTGAATTTCAGACAGCGCTCCCCCGCTTTCCCTTGCCCCCGCCTTTGCGATGTGTTTGTGTGTGTGTGTGCGGTCGGTCGATCCAGCTCGCGGTTTCAACGCTGACGGTTGATCCAGCTTGAGGTTTTTCCAGGCGAGTGCCCTCGAGCTTGAAGGTCGAAGACACTCTTCTTAACTCATGGATTAGGCCGCCGTAGTGGGTCAGCCCCTTAAGCAAACCAAAAAAAAGCACCCTGTCTCCTCCAAGTTCTACCATGGAATGTTTTATATGGACCTTCAGGAGAGAGAGTTTCAGTTAACCATATAAAAGATTGGCCGTGCTGAAATTCCTCAGCCTAGATTACATGCTGAAGTTTTGGAAGGGAGCTGGAGCCTAATGCACAGTGCACACGCATTAAGCAAAGGCGGACATATTTTGTATAATATTATGGTGTAGAGCAACTGGCACTAGCATTTTTAATTCTGCTAAAGTGTAGACGGTAATTTCAGGTTTTTATGGGCCTGTCCCACTTAGGTGACTTTTAGACGACTGCAGGAGACTTTCCAGTCGCCACATGGTCGCCACCTGTTCGCGGGTGGTTGCCGGGAAGTTGCCTTCAAGGTCGTGAGGTGTTCCCGCATTCTCATTATGGTCGCCATGAATTTTTCAACATGTTGAAAAACTAGCGGCGACTAGAATGAAGCCGCCATGGAGAGTAGCGAGAATTCTCGAGCTGTAGGTGGGTCGCCAGGGGGTCCTAGTGGGTTGCCAGGAGATCTAAGGTTCTCGGAGGTTCTCGTAGGTTGTAGCCGGTGCTGACCGGTGAATTTCATTGGCTCATTGGGGAAAAAAAAGGTAAGCAGTATATTTCAGAACCAAGGATAACTGACCGGTAATGTTTATGACTGTTGAGCTTCACAGCCGTGTATCTCTGTCTTCTTAAAAGTTGCCTCCACTCCTTCTGCCCCCTCTCCCCCCCCCTCCTTTAAAGGACTTACCGTATACTGTGCTTTAACCATCTTTTTACAGCGCAAACCTCCCTGTTCATCGCGGTGTGTATCTGTTTCACCTTGGCTTTGCACCGTGTGAATTTTTTCGACAGCGCTCCCCCCCGCTTGCCCTGTGTATCCTCCCCACCTGCACAACGGGCTGGTGAAGGAAGCGATGTGTGTGTTCCACTCTGACAGTCGCCGTTTCAGTTGCCGGTTTTTCAGGTGACTGCCGGCAACTTGACAGGCCCACAAGTCCTTGTTATTGAAAATTGTTCTGAAAGAGGGGAGAAAATTAAATCTAATGACTGAATTATAAAGCAACCAAATAAAAGCTGAAAGTAAATGTTTCTGCCTTGCTAAGGACATCTTATTCGATATGGAAAGAATAAATGAATGATCCAAATATATCTGTACATTTCAGGAGTAAGAACACAAGAGTATGCAAATAAAGAACAATTTAATTTTGAATGGAATTTTGGACAAGAATATTTCCTTTGGAATGATGAATTAGTTGTGTTGCTTTGGATGTATACATTTCCTTTTTCAAATATGTAATGTAGACAATACAATATAATATTTGGTGAAATAAATGTCCTAAATAGTAATTAGAACAATATCCCAAAGTTGTGCAATATCATTCATTCCAGCATAATTTATAGGTATACAATACTCTTACAGATGTAGAATACATTCTCAAATAATACTCATCAAATGATACCACAGTATCTCAAATAATTCTCCAAAGATGTTCAGGTTTGTCCATCATGTGCAAGATAGTGCTAGTGTATGGGGATCGCATGTCAGCATGAACTCTGTGTTTCCGGGCTGTATCTCTAAAATCTAAAGTAAACTCTAAATTCACACTGGCTAGATATTTCTTACAGGACAGTACATTACAGTGGTGGACAAATTCTACCAGAGAAAAAAGGAACCAAGAATTATAATTGTGTTCCAGTTAATAAGCATAGTATTAATTGTATTCTTTACTCTCAGTCAAGCTGGTTTTGTCTTTAAAAATGTGTGAATATTTCAATGGATTGTCCAAAGGATTGCCATTTCTTTTGGGAACAAATATTTACTAATATTTATCAGTAAATTGATTTTTTATTGCTTTATTTTCATATGCAAAGCATACAACCATTGCATTGACAGTATCCCATCTCGCCAAGCAGCCTTTATGAAACACAATCTTAGAGCATTGCAGTCTAAATAAAACTTAGCCTCCTGCTGAGAACAGCACGGCTTTGTTTTAGCAGCGGAATCAGTAACACAGAAAGGTATGTCCTGTTTTGCATGGCTAACGGTGCAATTTTCAGATTGCTAACAAGTCAGTGCTCCTCTCCATGCAGAGGGCGGCACGGTGGTGTAGCGGTGGAGTCGCTGACTTACAGTGCTAGAGACACAGGTTCGATCCTGATTGTACAGTTTGTACATTCTCACTGTGACCGCGTGGGTTTTTCTCTGATTGCTCCGGTTTCCTCCCACACTCCAAAGACATACAAGTTAATTGGCTTCAGTAAAATTCTAAATTGACCCTAGTGAATAGAATAGTGCATGTGTGTGGGGATTGGTGGTCGGCGTGGACTCGGTGGGCCGAAGGGCTTGTTTCCGCACTGTATCTCTAAACTACTAAATTGATTCCCCCCCCCCCCCAATCACCATACACATCGATAAGATCACCCACATCCTCCTGGGGTTCAAGGAATAAAGTCCTAGCCGGCTCAACCTCACCCTATTGCTCAGGCCCTCGAGTCCTGGCAACATCCTCGTTAATGTTCTCTGCGCCCTTTCAAGCTAATAATTTTTGTTGTTGCTGCATCTAACGTGCCTGTAAACCTGCAGCAATTAAGAATCTAATTGTTGCCATTATTTTATCCAGTGTCTATGACAATAGACTCTCTCGAGTTTTCACGACTCATAGACATTAGACAATAAGTGCAGGAGTAGGCCATTCGGCCCTTCGAGCCAGCACCGCCATTCAATGTGATCATGCCTGATCATCCGCAATCAGTACCCCATTCCTGCCTTCTCCCCATACCCCCTGACTCCACTATCTTTAGGAGCCCTATCTAGTTCTCTCTTGAAATTATCCAGAGAGCCGGCCTCCACCGCCCTCTGAGTCAGAGAATTCCACAGACTCGCAACTCAATGTGTAAAAAAGTGTTTCCTCATCTCTGTTCAAAATGGCTTACCCCTTATTCTTAAACTGTGGCCCCTGGTTCTGGACTTCCCCAACATCGGGAACATGTTTCCTGCCTCTAGTGTGTCCAAACCTTTAATAATCTTATATGTTTCAATAAGATATCCTCTCATCCTTCTAAATTCCAGAGTATACAAGCCCAACCGCTCCATTCTCTCAGCATATGACAGTTCTGCCATCCCGGAAATTAACCTTGTGAACCTACGCTGCACTCCCTCAATAGCGAGAATGTTCTTCCTCAAATTTGGAGACAAAAACTGCACACAATACTCCAGGTGTGGCCTCACTAGAGCCCTGTACAACTGTAGAAGGACCTCTTTGCTCCTATACTCAACGCCTCTTGTTATGAAGGCCAATATGCCATTCGCTTTCTTCACTGCCTGCTGTACCTGCACGATAAGTTTCATTGACTGATGCACAAGGACCCCCAGATCGTGCTGTACTTCCGCTCTCCCCAACTTGACACAATTTAGATAATAATCTGTCTTCCTATTTTTGCTACCAAATTGGATAACCTCACATTTATCCACATTAAACTGCATCTGCCATGCATCTGCGCACTCACCCAACCTGCCCAAGTCACCCTGCATTCTCATAGCATCCTCTTCACAGTTATCACTGCCACCCAGCTTTGTGTCATCTGCAAATTTGCTAATGTTGCTTTGAATCCCTTCATCTAAATCATTGATATATATTGTAAATAGCTGCGGTCCCAGCACCGAGCCTTGTGGTACTCCACTAGTCACTGCCTGCCATTCTGAAAGGGACCCGTTAATCCCTACTCTTTGTTTCCCGTCTGCCAACCAATTTTCTATCCATGTCAGCATTCCACCCCCAATATCATGTGCCCAAATTTTGCCCACTAATCTCCTATGTGGGACCTTATCAAATGCTTTCTGAAAGTCCAGGCACACTACATCCACTGGCTCTCCCTTGTCCATTTTCCTAGTTACATCCTCAAAAAATTCCAGAAGATTAGTCATAGGCTGTGGGCCGGGGTGCTTTTTCGTTTAAGTTTGTGACCCAAATCACGTAACTACTTGAATTTTTAACATATTGTGTAAATATATTATAGAAATGATACCTGAAACTCATCAAGACCAAAACCTGCACAGATATTTAAAATATGAGACAAACCTCCAATTTTCCGAGCAGTAATTGTCCAATCAATGCACGTTTGGCATTGCATCAGACGCTAATTGACCAATCACGCGCTTTGCTTCATGGTAGCTAGGCAGCGAGCACTCTGGCATCATGGCTGCCTCCTAATTAGATCCAAACAATATCGAGGTTTCAAAGGAATAAAGGTAATGCTAACCTTGCTGATAATTTTGTTTTACAACTGATTTATCTTAGTGAAGTTATGATGTGAACTGTTAAATAAAAATGATAAATAAAAATGTAGAGCTAGGGTTAGGATTAGGATTAGGGTCAGTCCGTCAGTCAATCGGTCAGTCAGTCGGTCAGTCGATCAGTCGGTCAGTCAGTCAGTCGGTCGGGCTGTCAGTGGGCCGGTGGATGCTGCGAAGGATCGGTCGGGTTGTCCGACTGCCGGCGGATGCTTTGAGGTGTTGGTCGGGCTGGCTCCTAGATACTGTGAAGGGTCAGTCGGTAGGCCCGTGTGGCAGCGAGCGAGCGAGCGGGCGGACTGACGGAGCCGACGCTATGGTGGTGCTGAAGGCGTGCAGGGCAGTGCTGCTCCCCACCATGATCAGCATGATGATCCAGAAGGGCATGCTGGCTGAGGTGGATGCACTGAGCAGCCACACTTACGGAGCCTGCAGCCGGTCCCAAAGTGGCTCCAGCTCCAGCCGTGGGCAGCTCTGGAAGGGGAGTGAGTGAGGGTTAGGGTTAGGCATTTTCCTCTCTTGGAAGATGCCTTACGCTTCCCCCAGCCTGGCACTGCCCCAGTTCCACTACGGCCGTGACCCCCACTCTGCCCACTGGCAGTCAGTGGGGATCAGTAAACAGGGGAACCCACAGGAACAGCCATCACCCATTAATTAGGCTGATTCAGGAGCCGGACCACCAGGGCAGTCTCATTCAAAATACACACTCAAAATTATATTCATTATATTATTTTTATATAATATAATTATATATAATTACAATCATATTCCCATCATATATATACATATACATAGTATATTAATATATGGTTTAAAGAGACAGCAGCACGGAATTTGGCTCCGATGGAGTAATATGAGCATTGAACACTAGATGGGCGCTTACTTTTTCGATCTCATTTTCTAATTAGCTTAATTAATTAATGTGCAACTTTTGGCACTGACGAGTTATGATTTCCTTCTCAATTATATTTTATCTAAATTTGTGTAAAATGTCAAGTAGTTCCCAGACATGGGTCACGAAAGTTAAATTCTAGACACATTTTCGTTGCTCGGCCCACAACCTATCAAGCATGATTTCCCCTTCGTAAATCCATGCTGACTCGGACCGATCCTGCTACTGCTATCTAAACGTGCCGTTATTTCATCTTCTATGATTGACCAGCATCTTCCCCAACACCGATGTCAAGCTAACTGGTCTATAATTCACTGTTTTCTCTTTTCTTAAACAGTGGGATAACATTAGCTACCCTCCAATCCACAGGAACTGATCCTGAATCTATAGAACATTGGAAAATGATTGCCAATGCGTCCACAATTTCTAGAGCCACTTCCTTAAGTACCCTGGGATGCAGACCATCAGGTCTTGGGGATCTTTAGAAACTTTCACGGCTTGCTCTGGTGTCTCTTTATGGTTTGTAACGGTTTCATTTATTCTCACCTTCTTTCCCAGGTGTGGACCATATAAACACAGACCTGAAGAAAAATTATGTAAGTAAAGATTATTCATCTTTTGAAATTCATGCTTTAACAAAATTGCAGGCCCATACAAAACTTTTCAGAAAGGGGTGTGGCATAACAGTATTACAAAAATGTTATGAGAAATAATGTGCGCGCAGAGCACATCACAAGTGTGAAGTCCCTCGCAGCCGGGGTTTAGATGCTCTCTGGTGCATTCTGAGCCTTATTTTGTAGCATTTTTGCACCAAATTTATGACCAATATTTCAGGAATAATTTTGGTTGAGTCAAGACCAATGAGTGGGTGGAATTGGGTTCATTGTTGTATAGATTTTTTTTAAATCAAGAATTGAAGTTGTTTTTGTTTTAATAATCAAGTTGTATTGTTGTAAAATGTTATGTAAAATGTTATAAAGGAGCATGCAAAAACTGCAAATAAAATATTGTTAGTTTTTGCAGTAAAGAAACCCTTTTTTTAGAAAATGTTTTATGTGTTGATTTGATTGCCTGGGAGTGATGCCCGGTTAGGGTTAGGGTTAGGGTTGGGGTTATGGTCCACAGATGGGTTGTAAAATAGTCTTCCTTCAATGCATGGATTTTAAACATTAATATATTATAATTAATACAATAAAATCAATTGTGCAAATAAAAAGATGTCTGAGTCCAGTTTTATTTACAGATGTATAGGTCCGCTTCCATCTCTTACTTTTCACAGGGATGGATTCAGTGAGTGTAGACTGTACTCCCCTCTCCCCTCTACCCTCTTCCCGCCCCATCCCTCGTTCTCCACTCCCCCCCACCCTTCTCCACTCCTCTCTCCCCCCTTCTTCCCTTCTCCCTGCTCCACTCTCCTACCCCTTCACCCCCTCCCCTCACATCCCCTTCTCCTCCTCTTCCTCCCATTCTCCAACCACTCCCTCCCCCCCTCTTTCCCAGACGCCCCCCATTTGTGGACCCAGCCTGTGACAGCTAGATTCCACTAATACCAGCTTCAATTGCTTTCTTTAGTCCCAAGGCCTTAATGCTTTAACTTTGAAAATTGCTGACCATATTTCTATAGTCTTGCCCCTTGGTAAGGTGAGGGACACAGCATGCTGGCTTGAATTGTTTCAACTGCAGTGAATGTATTTGGCCTCTGCATAAATCCAAGGCTCATGCTTTAGACTTGGTTACAAGCCCCTGATGGAAAATATTGACCTAGAAACCGGCGTGTGTCGTGCTGTTTTTTTAAAGATGCAGCAAGCCTCCATGTGTGCTCAACATTCATTTGCAAATGGTATGCCTGCATTTTGTTGTTTGGAAGGCATATGGTATGCTTACCTTCATTGGTCAGGGCATTGAGTGTAAAGGGTCTCTCCCACTTGGGCGTTATTCGCACGTCATTTATGCGACATCATTTACATGTCACGACGCACAACGCAAAATTATTTACGCATCACGTCCGCGTCGTAACATGCGCATGGCATGCATTACGCGCGCGTGGCGCGTGGTGAGACGTGGTGACGTAGGCAGTGATGCGCGGTCGCGCGCGGCGCCCCAGGATTTTGGGATTCACAAAATCTTAGTGCGCCACCTGCGTGACGGGCAAATGACGCCCAAGTGGGACAGGCCCTTAAGAGACAGGAAGTCATGAAGCAGCTTTAAAGCATTTTGATTAGGCTGCATTTTGGAGTATTGCATGCAGTTCAGGCCACCCCATTACAGGAAAGATGCACAGGAAGGAACTGCAGATGCTGATTTACACTGAAGTTGGACACAAAATGATAGAGTATCTCAATGGGTCAGGTGGCATCTCTGGAGAAAAGTAATAGGTGAGATTTTGTGTCGAAACCCTTCTTTTCTCCAAAGACACAGCCTGACCCGGTGAGTTACTCCAGAATGTTGTGTCTATCTACAGGAAGGATATGGAGGCTTTGGAGAGGGTGCAGAGGAGGTTTACCAGAATGATGCCTGGATTAGAGGATATTATCTACAGGGAGAGGTTGGACAGACTTGGATTATTTTCACTGGAATGCAGGAGGTTGAGGGGAGACCTGATAGAAATATATAAAGCTATAATAGGCATTGATTCATCATTTTTCCAAGGATGGAAATATCAAATACAAGCGGGCACGACTTTAAGGTTAAAGGGCAAAGTTTAAAGGAAATGTGCTGAGCACGTTTCTTACACAGACAGCGATGAGTACCTGGAACATGCTGCTGGTGATGGTGGTAGAGACAAATATGTCAGTGACATTTAGGAGAAATTTGGATAGGCACCTACATATGTAGTGAATGGAGGGATATAGGTTATGTACAGGCAGATAAGAGTTGGTCTTGGCATCATGTTCGGCACAGACATTGTTGGCTGAAAGGCCTGTGCTGTACTGTTCTATGTATATCATAGTCACAAAAATGCAGCATGCCTCACACAACTCGGTAAAGTTGAAATGAGTAGTTCTTCTATTATGGATGGGCAGCACAGTGGTGCGGCGGTAGAGTTGCTGACTTGCAGCACCAGACACCAGGGGTCGATCGTGACTATGGGTGCTGCCAGTACGGAGTTTGCACGTTCTTCCTATGGTTGCGTGGGTTTTCTCTATGTGCTCCAGTTTCCTCCCACACAGCAAAGATGTACAGGTTTGTAGATTAATTGGCTTCCGTGAACCGTATATCGTCCCTCTTGTGTAGAATGGTACGAGTGTACGGGGTGATCGCTGGTCATCGCGGGCTCAGTGGATCGAATGGCCTGTTTCCATGCTGTATCTCTCAAGTCTAAAGTCTAAAGTAAAGGAAACAGAGAACACAATGCTGATGTCAATCCTCTTGCAGCGCTGTGCAATGTAAACTTGATGCTTTCCCTGCCAATTAGGAAGCTCAGTCTGAACAGCAAGAAGCATCTGCTCACCTGCAATATTTAAAGAGATCATAAATTCTTACAGATTTGTTGAGACTGAATTAGGGGGGAACTCATGATGCTCCACAAGCTGAACATCGAAGCTGTGATTTATGCTCTGGGCCGTCAATATTTTTTGTTTGGAAGTGATGGAATTTTTTTTTGCAGTGCTTGTTTTCATGTCAGGCCTGCAGCATGACCAAGAGCAAGAGGAGAAAATCCAAAGGCATGTTCCTCTTACTAGTGCAGGCCGAAAATGGAGGGGAGAAGGATTGTACCGAGAGACCCTATCCTCCAACTCCACAAAGTGGGGTGCCGCTCCATCTACATGCCTCGGCAGCTCCGTTCCGGAGGTTACAACTCTCAAAGTGGACAATTAAAGCTGCCAGACGCTGCAGGAGTTGTGGTTGGCTTCCACCACCCATGGGCATGAAGGACATCATGGCCTGAATACTTCAGCCTTCAGATCAAATCTGATGATAACAGATTACCTCATGTTTAGAATGTTCTTGGATTGTAAAACGACATCTTTCAATCATTTAACCTCTACACTTTCCATCTCCTCCCCCCCCCCCCCCCCCTTGCACCCTTTGCTATGTTTCCACACTCCCACCTGAGTGAAGCCCCTCTCTGATACAAAATAATTCCTCAGCTAAAGCCTTCAATTTTGTAGGAAAGAACTGCAGATGCTAGTTTAAATCGAAGGTAGACACAAAAAGCTGGAGTAACTCGGGGGGACAGGCAGCATCTCTGGAGAGAAGGAATGGGTGACGTTTCAGGTCAAGACCATTCTTCAGACTATGGGTTCTGTCTGTACGGAGTTGTACGTTTCCCCGTGACCTGCGAGGGTTATCTCTGGAAACTCCAGTGTACTCCCACGCTCCAAAGATGTACATGGTTCTACGTTAATTGGCTTGGTAAAATTGTAAATCTGTCCCTAGTGTGTGTAGGAGGATAGTGTTAGTGTACAGGGATTGCTGGTCGGCATGGACTCGGTGGGCCGAAGAGCCTGTTTCCGCACTGTAACTCTAAACTAAACTAAAAACTAAACTGGAGCCCGACCTGACCCTCTTTAACCTATGCATCGTTAATACTTGACATAACATTGCCTGTCCATTTTCCATTTGCCTTGCTCACACTAAACTACCTCCAATTTGAACTACAGTGCTCAGCTCACCGACGATTAATCCCAATATCATCATTCAACCTGCATAAGACATTGGTGATGGCCACACTTAGAGTATTGTGTTCAGTTTTGGTCACATCTTAAGGGAAAGATGTTGTCAAGGTGGAAAAGTTGCAGAGAAGATTTATGTGGATGTTGCCAGGATTCGAGGGCCTGAGCTATTGGGAGATGTTGAGCAGGCACATGCTTTAATCCTTGGAGTGCAGGAGGATGAGGGGTAGATCCAGTCACTTCCAGAGCCCTGGTAACCGACGTAGATTACCATAGACTCCAGGTCAGGTCCGTAACAGTCTTTAGACTTTAGAGATACAGCGTGGAAACAGGCCTGAGTTCATGCTGACCAGTGATTACCCCATACACTAAAGGGCCTGCCCCACTTACGCGACCTTGGCTCGCAAATTACGCGACCTTGTGGTCGCTTGAGGCGTACGGGCACCGTATGGCCACGCAGGGCTGGTCCCACTTAGAGTTGTGCGGGGCTTGTCCCGACATCGCGTGGGGCTCCGAAATTCTTGCAGTGACCGAAATCTTCGCGCGCCAATGACCAGTCGGCACGCAGGCGCATTGCGGTCGTACGCAGCTTCTTGACGGCGTATTCAGCGTCTTGACGGCATACGCCTACGGCATACGGCATGGCGTCGCATGATGACATCACCGCCTGACGTCGTGCGACGCCCATATTCAGTCAGCCCGTCTCCTGCCCAGCTGATTGGTAAGCATAACGTAAATTACGTCATGTGCAAACTTAGCACGTACTTAGCGCGAACTTAGCGTGAACTTCGCGTGAACTCCGCTGGTTGCGCCAAACGCACGCAATCGCATGCAAGTGGGACAGGCCTTTAACAATAGTCCTACACACTCCAGGCAATTTATATTTTTACCGAAGCCAATTCATCTACAACCTGTATGTCTTTGTAGTGTGGGAGGAAAATGGACCACCGACAGAAAAACCGGTAGACACGTACAAACTGCATACAGACAGTACTCGTTGTCAGGATCAAACCTGCGTCTCCAGGGCTATAAGACAGCATCAACCGTTGTGCCACTGTGCTGCACTCAGTGTTTCTAATTAGATGTGATGAGAGCACACTGGTCATATGGTGCCCAAAACAATGACAATAAATTTCTCTCCTATTACTTCTAAATGCAATCATGAACTTCCTGTGTTATTCCAATCCAGGGCTTTTACAAACTATGTTTGAAATCACTTAACCATTACTTCCTGATATGTTTATGTTTTCTTTTCATTTAAAAAACAATTTCACTGCTGTCACGTTGTTTATTGCTGGCGTCACAATAATGAAGCTTGTCCCGCTGAGTGTACAGTTAATTTTTATCCCGCTGAGTGTACAGTTTGTTGTGATTTATATATTGTTTTTAGCAGTGTGTATGTGGGGGGTGGGGGGACTTTGAAATCTCTTCCCTGTATGGGGGACCTGACCCTTTCCCTGTCAGGTCTCTGTTGTCGTTGGAGCCTGCAGACTCACCATCGTGGAGCTAGCCGACTTCGGAGCATGGAGAGCTGTGGCGGCTGCGACCCGACTCCGGAGCTTCGTAGGCTCCAGCCGCAGGCCCGGTGGACGGTGACATCGGGAGCTCGCGGGTCCCTAGTGGGAGACCGCTTTTCGGAGCTCCCGCGATGGCAATTTCTCCCGCCCGAATTGCGGGGTTGAAAAAGACCCGGAGCGGGGCCTACATCGCCCGGCGCTGCTTTAATGGCCGCGGGACTTGCTAGTGCCCGCCGGGGCCTCCAACATCAAGACCCAGAGTGGGGCCTACATCGCCCGGTGATGCTTTAACGGCCGTGGGACTTGCCATCGCCCGCCGGGGACTTTGACATCGGGAGAAGAATGGAGAGCAGGGGAGAGACAAGACTTTGCCTTCCATCACAGTGAGGAGGAGATTCACTGTGATGGATATTTGTGTGAACTGTGTTGGTTGTGTGTCTTGTTAATTGTTTCTTCTTCTTGTATGACTGCAGAAACCAAATTTTGTTTGAACTTCATTTGAGGTTCAAATGACAATAAACGGTATTGTATTGTATTGTATTGTAAGTATAGACTATTGCCTTTCTCCCCCTTATGGACCAAGACACTAATCAAACTCACAATGACCAACCTCACACTGTTGAACTTCACTTAAGTGCAAAATTTAGTCAACACATGAACATTTTATTTTGGGCATTATGCAGTGTGTATTTGGTTTATGTTACCATGTAGATAATGCTTGAAATGTTATCCTTATGAAATAAATAAAATAAATTGAGTCAGTCTGAAGAAAGGTCCCAACCCGAAACATTCCCTCTCTCTGTTCTCCAGGGATGTTGCCTGACCCGCTGAATGTCTCCAGCATTTTGTGCCTTTCCTGGGGAATACCACTGATGGTTTTTATAAGTTCAAAATGCAACAGTCATGATCAAGCTTTGAATATAGTTTGAATTTTGTTTTGTTGACTGTCACCATACGGAGGTAGAGTGAAAAGCTTTTGTTGCGTGTTTTGTTGCTCCAGTCTGCAGAAAGACAATACATGATTACAATCAAGCCACAGTGTACAACCATATGATAAAAGAAATAACATGATTAACGTTTAGTGCAAGATTAACTCCAGTAAAGTACGATCAAAGATAGTCCAAGGGTCTCCAATGAGGTAGACAGTAGCTCAGGACCGCTCTCTAGTTGTTGGTAGGACGGTTCAGTTGCCTGTTAACAGCTGGGAAGAAGCTGTCTCTGAATCTGGATGTGTGGGTTTTCACACTTCTATACCTTTTGCTTGATGGGAGATGGGAGAAGGATGGACCTGATAACTGTACTAATCCCTTTAATATTACTCCCTAATGAGGAAATGTTTGATCTTTTAGGTTATGTGATCTACTATTGAGATTTGAAGTTATCTTAGTGTGTAAACAAAATACTTAGAGCAGTCGAGACTTTCTTAAAAAGCACAGATGAAATCATTGAGTTTAACAAAAATAGGTTTGTAGAGATGGTGATTTAGATTAAAGGTACATTCAGTAAAATATCATGGAACGGAACTGAAGAGCGGATAGGCCACAGTTTGTTTCTTAATCTGTGCTGAAAAGGCAATCTGAATGCTACAATTGACATCAGGTATTTCAAGAAAGATATTCTGATGGAAGTTTAATTCCTGACTCTTGCCCAGTGAGGGGGAGGTGACTGAGCCTTACTTCCAAGATTGAATAGGGCATTCATTATTTCAGCTTTAATACACCAAAGTTTGAACAGGAGCCAATACTGTCATTAGGGGAGGGATAAATTGGCACCCAGACCAAAAAAGAAACAGATTACGTGTAGAGCCATCCTAAAACTTAAGTAGAGAAAGGAAGACATAGGAATAGGAATACTTTATTGTCACATGTGACTAGGCACAGTAAAATTCTTTGCTTGCATACACAATGTATACAAATAGCAGCCACCTGTGGCACTGACAAAGTTACAAAGCACACTTGCTTCTCTTCTTGTTTTCCACCCACCCCCAACCACCCCCCACCCCGCCTCCCCTCACTCCCGCCTCCACCACACCCCCCACAGCAGCTCCCCCACATTGGGTCCCCATCATCTAATGTTCTTCCATCCCTCCTACTAAAGATGTAACTTTAATGCTTTATGCAAAGTTTCATAAACTTTATGAATTTTACTCTTTAAAATTTTTACCAAAGCCAATTAATCTACAAACCTGTATGTCTTTGGAGTGTGGGAGGAAACCTGGAGAAAACTCATGTGGTCACAGGGATAACGTACAAATTCCATACAAACGGCATCCAGAGTCAGGATCGAATACAGGTCTCCAGTTCTGTAAGCCAGCAACTCTACCGATGCTGCACCGTGCCACCCTAAAAGGGATTGAAAGAGATTTTCTGAAAGTTGTCTAATCAAAGAAATGAACATGCCCGAAGGTGGATTTATAATAGTATTTGGAATAGAATTTTGATAAAATGGAAAATGAACTTGGAATAGGAATTAAAACATACGTCTGATGTAAAGCATTAATAAGCGGCGGCACAGCGGTAGAGTTGCTGCCTTACAGCGGCAGAGGCCTGTGTTCAATCCTGACTAAGGGTGGTGTCTGTACAGTTTGCACATTCTTCCCGTGACCGCGTGGATCTTTTCCAGGTGCTCCTGTTTCCTCCCATACTGCAAAGACGTACAGGTTTGTAGGTTAATTGGCTTCAGTAAAGATTGTCATTAGTGTGTAGGATAGCACTAGTGCACGGGTATCACTGGTCGGCCCGGATTCAGTGGGCCGAAGAGCCTGTTTCCACACTGTAAACTAAACTAAGCTAAGATTAAGGAGGAGTAATGGAAAAAAAACAAGCCTTCAGGAAATTGAATGGACACTGCTGCAGAAGGGAAGAGAATGAAACCTTTGTCAGGCACAATTATGTTGGGAGTGAAGATTGAACCTCACGCACAAAGTTCTGGTGAGGAAAGAATAATGGGCAGAGAGCAGCTGACAGACAGAGAAACCAGTGGCAGTAATAGAGTAACATAGAAAGTTTAGGAGTGAATAGAAATGAAATGAGAAATCCACTGGGGCTTTAGAAGAGAATGCTTCAATATATCAGTCCATAGCTGACAGTTAGGTGGAAGAGTACATCAACAGACCTTACCCTCCTTTGACTGAGAGAAACTAGAAAACGTGCTGACAGTCACGTTATTGTTCTTCCTTCTTTTTAAACAAAACAAAAATAATGCTTTCTAAATAGTCATATAGTCATATAGCATGGGAACAGGCCATTTGTCCCAACTTGCCCATGCCAGTCAAGATGCCTCATGTCCACTAGTCCCACCTGCACGCATTTGGCACTTATCCCTCTAAACCTTTCCTGTCCATGTCTCTGTCCAAATGCCCTTTAAATGTTGTTATAGTACCTGCCTCAACTACCTCCTTCGGCAGCTTGTTCCATATACTAACCACCCTCCAGGCAGCTTGTTCCATATACCAACCACCCACCAATGAAAAAGTTACCCCTCAGGTTCTTGTTAAATCTTTCACCTCTCACCTTAAACGTATGTCCCTCTGGTTCTTCATTCCCCTGTTCCAGATAAAATACTTTGTGCATTTACCCTATCTATTCCTTTGCCATATCTATCTAATTCTTGGTCTGAAGCTATAACTAGAGCCAAAGAAAAATGCTACTCTAAAACGAAATTTTCACAAATATTCAACTCAGGGAAAAAGATTTGTATAATTGAAAATATGGGTGGCACAGTAGCACAGCCTTAGAGGTGTCAATAAAGGGGTATAATGTCCATAAATGGGTAGAGGTGAATGGGAGAATACCCCAGCTTATGGTAGAACCATTCAGAAGCCTGATAACAGTGTGGAAGAAGCTGTTCCTTAGTCTGGTAGTGCACGCTTTCAATCTTTTGTATCTTCTGCCAGAGGGGACCAGGGAGAAGTAACGGCCGTGATGGCGCGTCTGTTTATGTGGAGTAAGGAACTGCAGATGCTAGTTTCAACTGAAGATAGACACTCAGCGGATCAGGCAGCATCTCTAGAGAAAAGGGGTAGGTGACATTTCAGGTCGGGTCTGAAGAAGGGTCTCGACCCAAAACATCACCTATTCCTTGTCTCTAGAGATGCTGCCTGGCCCGCTGAATTACTCCAGTATTTGGTGTCTATCTTAAGTCTTTGTTTATGTTGGCTGCGTTTCCCAGGTAACATGAAGTGTGGATGGAGTCAAGCATTCACATGGCATATTTGGCTCCTGTTCCTTATGTTCGTGTTTTCCTGTGTCTGTATAAGATGATTGATATTCTGTGTCCCTGAACTATAAAGTAAGGTTTGACATTTACTCATGTGTTAATGTCAGATTTTGATGCAGTAAACCAACCGAAGGGAGTCGAAGCATAAATAGAGGATCTTCCTGCACCTGGCAGTGCACTTACTGCTTTCCTATATCCCACTGTATTTTCTACAAGTTTTCTTAGAAACTCCACGGCTCCTTCTTTAAATAGACTGAAAGAATGGATGGTGAGGTTCCTTCCCAGTGGTTGCATTTGTTGTTGAAAGATCAGTCCTGACCTACCATATACTGTACCTCAATGGAGACCCTCGGACTATCTTTGATTGGATTTTACTGGACTTTATCATGCACTAAATGTTATTCATGCTATTTCCTATATCATGTATCTGTACACTGTGGATGGTTCAATTGTAATCATGTATTGTCTTTCCACTGACAAGCAATAAAAGCTTTTGACTGTACACATAACAATAAACTAAACTAAACTAAATGTTTTCAATCCAAAGAAAGGTTCCAACCTGAAACGTTGCCTGTCCATTCCCTCCACAGATGTGGCCTGATTGTTGAATTCTTTCAGCACCTTAGTTTAGTCTGAAGATACGGCATGGAAACATGCCCATCTGTCCACCAAAACCATGCTGACCAAAGATCACCCATTTAAATTGGTTCTACATTATCTCATTTCCTACAAACCAGACGGCAAATTACAGAGGCCAATTAACTTCCTAACCTGCACATCTTTGGGATATGTGAGGAAACCAGAGCATCCGGAGGAAACCCACACAATCACAAGTAGAACGTGCAAACTCCACACAGAAAGGATCCGAGGTCAGGATTGAATCCTGACCTCGAGGCAGCGACTTTACTCTTTAGAATTTTGAGAAACAACGTAAACAGGCCCTTCGGCTCATCGAGTCCGTGCCGACCAGCGATCACTCATACACGAGAACTATCCTATACATTAGGAACAATTTCCTTTTTTTTTTCCAACTCTACCAGCTGTACCACTGTGTCACCTTGAGTTTTGCTCAAGATTCCAGCATCTTTTGTTCCTTAGGTCTCTCAATGTTTTCCATTGTACAGACAGGTATTCGCAGCAATTGAGAACAGGTTGTTTACGGATGTAAACAATTAGTATTCACCTCATAAGATAACAGTACCCATCATCGTAAAAAATGGAATTTGGAGTGTCTCTCTTTGTATCTTTCACCACACACAGTATCTAAACGGTGAATGCAATGATAGAAATGAAAGGCAGAAAAATAGAATTAAAGGCAGGGCAATGGGTAAATAAAGATACAACAGATGCAATAGATGAGTTAATGCAATGAAAGGCAGTAACAGGACAGAACCCTATATCTAAATACCGCTGGTATCCGAAACAATGAATTGAAGCACAAATAGAGATTTAAGAGATAAATGGCTGATCTGATATCCACTATGGTGATCAAAGGTGTAAATTCAACATGTGTAGGAAAGAACTGCTGATGCTGGTTTACACCAAAGATACTGTAGATACACAATGCTGGAGTAACTCAGCGGGTTAGGCAGCATCTATGGACAAAATGGAATATGTGAAGTTTTAGGTCAGAACCCTTCTTCAGACTGCTTTAGGAGTCTGAAATGTCTCTATTCCTTTTCTCCAGAGATGCTGCCTGACCCGCTGAGTTGCTCCAGCATTGTGTGTCTATCTTTGGTAGAAATTCAATATTCAGGGATATACTCAAAGAGTCATACAGCACACAAAAAGGCCCTTTAGCCCAACTTGTCCATGCCAACAATGATGCCCACATCTAAGCACGTTCCATATGCCCATTCTATTTGGCCAATATCCTCAGAAACATTTCCTAACCATTTACCTGTCCCGGTGTCTTTTAAATGCTGTTATAGTATCAATCTCAACTACCTCTTCATGCAGCACGTTCCATATGCCCACTATAAAAGGAGCCTGTGAGGTAATTTTTTTATGCAAAGGGTGGTGGGTGTATAGAACGTACTGCCGGAGGACGTATTGAGGCAGGTTTAAGAAACGTTTAGACAGGTACATGGATAGGGTAGGTTTAGAGGGATATGGGCCAAACACAGGCAGGTGGGACCAGCATAGATGGGACATTTTGTTCAGAGTGGGCAAGATGGGCTGAAGAGCCTGTTTCATGCTGTACGACTGTTCAAAGCACTGTTTTTCCCCCAAAGTGACTGGTTGTGGCTAAAGGCATTATATAAACTGAAATGTATTTAGTGAATGTAGCACGCTTATACAATATGTTAGAGGTCATTTGGAGTCTTCAAAATGTGCTTTGGCACTATATAGTAGACAAATGACAACTAACATGTGCATACATCCTATGCGGGATTATATCATATATCATTTACATATGTAGGCAAAAAGGTCTGTTTCCATGCTGTACCTTTAAAAGTAAACTTAAACAATATTTAAACCTGAGATAGCTTCCCTCCACACCCGCAGTTGCTGTGGTCTTGTGGTCAGTGTCATTGAGCAGCAATGCCAGGTACTGAAGTAACTCAGTGGTTAGGCAGCATCTCTGGACAATTTGAGTATGTAATGTTTTGGGTCGGGACTCTTCAGAGTTTTGAAGAGTTTTGAAAAGCATTATTTCATGTTTCTGAAGGCATTGTGTTTCTGAACTAAACGTTGCCAATTGAAGTTGTGGTCAATGAGCCAGACATGTGGTGTATATAAGTACAAGGACCCTGAGGAGATATAAGCATTATGAAATTGTGGGTGTTCACATTACTGCTAACTCACAGCATCAGCATGATGCTCACATTGTCACTCGCACATGTAACTTACTGATGAGGGTGCAAACCAAAGTGTCACATTCGCAATGGAAGGACACAAAATGCTTGCGTAAATCAGCAGGTCAGGCAGCAGTCTGGAAAACATGAATAGGTGACAATTCGGATCGTGACTCTTCTTGAATCTGATGGACCCGACCCGAAATGTCACCTATCTATGTTCTCCAGTAATGCTGCCTAACCCGCTGAGTTACTCCAGCATTTTGTGTCTTTCCTTCGTAAACTAGCATCTGCACTAGCGAATGCTCTATCACATTCACAATTTTCTTTCCGCAGGATCCTAATGCCAGCTTTGATTTCAACGACTTTCTTGATGATCAGCATGATCCAGTTCCTAATTACGCGGATCCCTCTAATGGGTGAGATATTTCAACTGATTTATTAGCATCAAATTATGTCTCTTCAAATCTATATTAAAGGCAAAGTACAATCAAACAAAATCATGGAAAGGACATAAAGTGCTGGAGTAATTCGGTGGGTGAGTCCATTTTTGTAAACCGGCATCTGCAGTCTGTAGAAGGGTCCTGAAAAGAAACGTTGCGTATCTATATTTTCCAGGGATAAGGCCTAATCCACTGAGTTACCCCAACATTTTGTGTCTTTCCTTGGTAAACCAGCAACTGCAGTTCCTTGTTTGCACATGGAAATAGACAATAAACAATAGGTGCAGGAGTAGGCCATTCGGCCCTTCAAACCAGCACTGCCATTCACTGTGATCATGGCTGATCTTCCACATTCAGTACTCCGTTCCTGCCTGTGGAACTCTCTTCTGAGGCAGAGAATTCCAATGATTCACAACCCTCTGTGTAAAAAAGTTTTTCCTCATCTCCGTTCTAAATGGCTTACCACTTAATCTTAAACTGTGGCCCCTTATGTCCTTGGGAATCGGATGTTGCTGGATAAGCCCATCACCAACAGCGGTCGCACCCACCAGATACAATCCCTCCTGGACCCTTGGGCCCAGTGAAGCGGCCTGTGCAAATACTTGGCCTTGTATAACATAATTCAAAGTTCCTGCTCCTGTAACCTCCTTGAGGGACACCAGAAAATATCTTTGGTTACAGCTGTCATGGATTTTAACAGCTTACAGGTGCCTATAACTTCCAAAGGCACGGTTAAAACCAAAGTTATATGTATGAATTGGGTAAACTGTTATCATTTCAACAATTAAAATTAAAATTTAAATTGAAGGATAATCAATATTTTAAATATATACAGGTATGTGACTTTATGAAGAAATATACACATAGATTTCAAACTATATTTTTAGACCCTTTAGAAGAAGCAATGAATATTAAGACTGATTCACAAAAATTAATATCATACTTTTATAATAATATATTATATAGAGAATCACCCTCAACAGAAGCACTAAGGGAAGATTGGGAACATGAGCTAATGATAAAGATCTCGAAGGATAGATGGGAAAAGTATTTGATGAATACACATAACTGTTCTATTAATACAAGACATAATTTAATTCAATTCAAATTATTACATAGACTATATTATTCAAAAACGAGGTTGAATAAATTTTATCCAAACGTCTCTCCCAGATGCGATAAATGTTTGTTTCAAAACGCTAATATAACACATTCATTTGTAGGATGTACAAAGTTGAATAAATTTTGGAATGATATATTTGATATATTTACAAAGCTCTTCAAGTCAAGAATAGAACCCAAAATGGATTGGATTATATTTGGAATAATAGGAGAAGATACCAATTTAAATAAAGACCAAAATGTTTTTTTTAATTATGGGTTAATAATTGGAAAGAAATTGATACTTAAATTTTGGAAAAATACAACCATACCAACTGTTAAAATGTGGATTAGGAATATGATGGACATAGCACGCCTTGAAGAAATGAGACTCCGACTAATAGATAAATATGACCAATTCTTAAGGAGTTGGTCTCCTTTCATCGACTTTTTGGAATCATGTGATGCAGCGGGACCATAAGGATTGCTGATTTCAGTTCATGACGCGGATAGATCTACATCTCCGAATATAGATTTGAAAAATTCTCTTTTAAGGGGCCTTCTCTTCTATTTCTACTTTCCACCTTTTCTTTTTTCTTTTATTTTTTTCTTTTAATTTTTTATATACACGCTTCACATTTTTCTACTCTCTACCATCTATTTTTCCACTCTTTCCCCTTTCTATTGTTTTCTTTTTCTTGTCTTGCTTACTTCCTTCTCATAACATAAAACTAGAGGTTGTACATGGAATGGATTACGGTATGACATAGTTGGCACCTAAAATTAGGTGCCACTATTGTTTTGTATTGTATTAACTTCTAATAAAATAAACAAAAACAAAAAAATAACAAAAAAAAACACAAAAAAAACCCAAAGTTAGGTACAAAAAGCTGGAGTAAGTCAGCGGGGCAGGCAGCATCTCTGGATGCTCTCGTTTCCCTTTCCCGTGACTTTCAGTCTGAAAAAGGGTCTCTACCCAAAACGGAGATGCTGCTGTAAATAGTTTGTTCAAGCTTCCCCCCAGTCTAGTTTCAGTCAAAAATCACTGAGTCAAGCACTTGCGCATCTAAACTTTATTTTGACAAAACACAATTACAGTTCCAACTACTGTACCTAACCACCATGGGTTTGATCCTCGTATCTGCCCTATCAAGCCCTCTTGGCCTCGCTCAAACAGACACTCCAGAAGGTCATGCAGTCCTAAGAGCTCTCCCAGAAGATTGACGCAGGACCTTGTGTAGCGGACATTTATAGGTTCCCGGACCTCGAGGGGTCAAACCACATGGGGGTGGTCTCTTTACAGTCCAATAACAGATGTCCATAATACAGTGGCTAATACATTGTATTCAAACAGTGTTTCTCAGAGGAAACAAACATCGCAACATGTGCCCTAATATGCAAGAAAACCAAACAAGGCTCAATCTTAATCCAATCAACACCCAGCAAAGTAAAGCTTTGCAACATTATTTACAATGTGTATGTCTGGTTTGCATTAATCCAATCCATTCTATGCATTTTGCACCTAATTGGCAGGGTCTGCAGATGTTCCCATTCTCTTCCTGCAGCTCTGACCTAGGTTTTGGACAAACATTTTGCAGCTTGTCCAATTTCTACAGAAAGCACTTTTAAATTAACCAAATGGTCTAGCAGAAGCCTTCACTCAATTTCAGGGTCCTAGCCTCTCCAATTTGGCCAGGATTAACACTGCCTGTCCCAGTTACTCCAGCTTTTTGTGTCAATCTTCGGTTTAAACCAGCATTTGCAGTTCCTTCCTACACGTTAAAACCAAAGTAATTTAGTTAGGAAGTACTAATTGCTTTAAAAGATAAAAATATGGTTATTTAAAAACACATAAAAGAATTAAAAACTAAAAGCAAAATAATTATGAAGCATTCTTTCGATACCTCTTGTCTCCTTATCTGCCATTGTGAAATCCCAATGAATTGGATTGTGTGCCAGGGCTGATATTTCCATATGCAGGAACTGTTAAGGCTCTGCCTTAAACAAAGACATGCCACATGATACTGCCATGACAGCCATCGAATGGTGTGAGAACTATTTTCATAAGGGCCGTTATGAGGATTGTGGCCACGATTTACTTTTCTTAATTTCTTAATTTATTTCCCCTGGCTGCTTCTGGTGACACCAGGGACATCTCAGTTTGTAGCCCATCACTGCATTAGGAAGATGAAGCAAATCTCTTCACATTGGGCAGGAAGAACATAGAAGCACCAGGATTGCAGCCTTCCCAATGGTGCAATGTAAGCAAGAACATCCACATCAGCTTGACAATTCCATGTGAAAAAAGAGAATTTAGGTCATAGAGCTATTGCCCATGCCGACCAAAATGCCCCATCTATGCTAGTCTCACCTGCCCGCATTTGGCCCATATCAATCTAAACTTTTCCCCATCTACATACCTGCCCAAATGTCTTTTAAACATTGTTAGACTACCTGCCTCTACTAACTTCCCTTGCAGTTCATTCCATATGTCCACCCTCCTCTGTGTGAAAAAGATGCCCCTCGGGTTACTATTACATTTTTCCCCTCTCACCTCACTTGTGCTAGAAGTCAAGTCAAGTCAACTTTATTTGTCACATTCACATACAAGATGTGCAGTGAAATGAAAGTGGCAATGCCTGCGGATTGTACAAAAACTACAGAACAGAATAGAACAGAATCAGTATTTACATGTTAGAACCACAAATGATTTATCTTGCTAAATATTGAGCTGATCTACGTCTTTATGCACAGCATCTAGTTGGAAAATGCCAGCTAACCAGGGGCTCCCGCTGTGCCTTCAGTTTGCGAACTGTCTGCTCTGCCCTCTATCCTTCAGCCACCATTGTAAACAGATGTGTGACCACTTATGGACAAGGACTTTCCTCTGTCCACCTTGTTCGTGCTTCCGAGGACCCAACGTAAAAGGGGAACTCATCTCTACAATGAGATATTTGGTGCTAACTACAGCATAAATGAGGACTTGGTGTCCCCCGGTAATCTGCAGCAGGGCTGCTCTGGATATATTGCAGTACATTAAAGAGTTCTCATAATTAATTGCCACTTGTTACCATTCTCAACCTGGCAATCGCACAAGCTTGGCATAGGCCTTCGTGTGTGAGGCAGGGGGAGTATCAATAGAAGGAGGGGAAGGCATTCGGATCCCTTTCTAAGTAAGTTGAGAGGTGGAGACTGTGACTGTAATATTGTGAAAAAAGCCTTCATTGAATTGCAGCTTCTCAGCCAATGAAGCCCCCTGTGCCTGCACGCACAAAAGCCAAACAGCATTTAGTCATGAGATAATTAGTAGCATAGGCACAGTGGCACAGCTGCTGCCCCACAGTGCCAGAGACCCCAGTTCGATCCTGTCTTCAGGTGTTGTCCGTGTGGAATTTTCTGTTTAGTTTGTAGCTTTGTTGAGTTGGACAATTACAAATCATATGCACGCAAGGAGTTTGCACATTCCCCCTGTGGCCGTGTGGGTTTCCTCCCACTTCCCAAAGAAATGTGGATTTGTCGGTTAATTGACCTCTGTAAATTGCCCCCAGTGTGTAGGGAGTGGATGAGAAAGTGGAATAACATAGAAATTGTGTGGTCGTACCTTTGGGCCTGTTTTTCTGATGTGTCTTTACAAACTAAAATTAACATAAAAACACTAAATAAAACCAGTATAAGCTGCACATTACACAGGGTAATGACCAACTCCAACATGACATCGAATCACTGCTCTTGCCATGTGAAAGCATCCTCTTTGAAGGATCCTCCAACATCAACATTCAGGAAATGACCATTGACCAGAAGAATAATTGAAACAACCGTGTATTTACCATGGGTACAAGAGCAATCAGAAGCTATGGTGAATTCCTCAATTTCTGTTGTCTGAAAGTCTCTCTGCCATCTGTAAGGCATTTCTGGAGAGTGATAGAACATGGAGACTCAAGAAAGCTCTCACCCCTATCTTCTCAGAGAGAACAAGGGCAAATGGGTAACTAGGGAAAGAAAAAGATCCTTTAAGATTCAATGTGACCATCCATGTGCGGATCCACAGAAATGGGCAAGGTGTTAGATTAATATTTCTCGTGGAGAAGGTCTTGGAAGCTAACGGGTGCCTCGGCAGATGCAGGAGACTCGGCGGTGGCAGCGGGAGCCTCGGCAGTAGTGAGTCCTCAGTGTCGGCAGTGGGGCCTCGGCGGTGGCAGCATTTGCCTTGGCAGCAACAGGAGCCTCGGTGGCAACAGGAGCCTCGGTGGCGGTGGGGCCTCATGGTTGATGAGCATGAGGGGGGAGGGGAAGACAATGGGAACCTGGCGTGTGGGGGACCATCGTGAGGGATGGTGGAAGAACAAAGAGGGACCCGGTGTGAGGGAGGGGGCACTCTAGTTTAGGATCTTCTGCCCAGGGGATAAGTCTGTGTTTGTTTGTTTGTTTGTTCATTTGTTCCTGTGAAGGCGCTGTGCACATGGCAGCCAGCCAACAGTCGCTTGTCTTTTTCTTTTTGTTTTCGCTTTTAATTTAGTTTTTGGGTACCTTGTGTGTTGTGACTATCGTCAGACCAATTTCCTTCCGGGGATGAATACATTTTTATTGTATCATATCGTTGAAATGAAGAATGGTGCATTAGAACATCTCCTCATTACAAAAGATAGATGTTGGCGGTCTTGATACATATTAAGGTGGATAAATTCCAAGGGCCTTATCAGGTGTATCCTAGGATTACAGCCAGGTAAACATAACATCAGAATTCTGAGAGACAGTGTCTACCAGCCTCTGGAAAGGCAATGACTGATTAGGTAGTCAGCATGGATTTGTGCATGGGAAATCGTATCGCACAAACTTGACTCCGTTTTCGAAGAGGTGAGGAAGAAGACTGATGAGGATAGGGCGGTCAATGTAATCTATGAGGACTTTATCAAGGCTGTTGACTGGGTCCAGCATCTAGACAAGTCCTGAAGGTTAGATCATCTAGGATCCAGGGTGAGGTAGCCAGGTAAATACAAAATGGGCATAGTGGAAGGACAGAGGGGATAGTGGAGGGTTTTTATTCAGATTGAAGGCCTGTGTCCAGTGGCATGCCACAGTGTTCCAGGTCCACTGTTGTTTGTCACCTATATTGATTATTTATATGACAATGTTGTTAACATGGCTCATAACTTTGTGGATGACACCAAAATTGGTGGTGTAGTGGATAGTGAAGGAGATTATCTCAGATCACAATAAGATCTCCTTGACTAGAAACATGTAATGTAAGGGTTAAACAGACTATGTTAAACAGACTATTTCATCTGGGGGTTCAGACTAGTTTGTTACAACATAGACCATGGAATGGCAGATAGAATTTATATGGACAAATATAAGTTGTTGCATTTTGATAAGTTAAACAGAGCTCAGTTTAGTTTAGTTTATTATTGTCATGTGAAGAGGTACAGTGAAAAGCTTTTTTGTTGCATGCTATACTGTCAATGAAATGTCTATGTGTGATTACAATCAAGCCGTCCACAGTGTACAGATACAAGATAAAGGGAATAATGTTTACTGCAAGATAAAATAAAGTCCAGTAAAGTCCAAAGTCCAGTAAAGCTGACTTAAACAGTAAATGGTGGGGCCCTGGAGGTGTTGTAGAACAACCAGATGTAGAAGTGCAGGCATATGGTTCCCTGATTCATTGGAGGTGGTCTTGGAGGGGAGGATTCTCCTCAAACTGCGGATCGTCTTGGACTATAGAGCTCACCCCTTCCATGACATACCGGTAAACCTGAGGAGCACCTTCAGTAACAGACTGGTTCCACCAAGATGAAGCACAGAACGCCACAGGAGATCCTTTTTCCCTGTGGCTATCAAACAGTCCAACTCCTCCCCCTTCTGTCAAGGGGTAGACTGACTCTCCCCCCCCCCCCCCCCCCCCACCCCCCCAATCTTGGCACATTCCCAATCCTAGACTTTCCACTTGCAGCTTTTAATTTCATGTTTCATGTATCTTGTTGCGATTTATGACTGTTGGCTGACCAATTTCCCTCCTGGGATAAGTAAAGTTATATCGCATCTTATTGTATCGTTTTTAATCGAAAGTGGTGCCACAATTAGATAGGGTGGTGAAGAAGGCGATTGACACCTATGCCTTCATCAGTCAGGATTTGGAATATTTGTTCCAACTGTACAAGTTGTTAGTGAGACCACACTTTCTGGTCACTCAACAGTAGGAAGGATGTCATTTAGTTGGAAAGGGTGCAGAAAAGAGTCACAAGGATATTACCAACGCTGGAAATCCTGAGTTATAAAGCAGGAGCCGCGGAGCGTTTTTGAAAGTGGGGAGGCTGAGCGATCACTGATCACTGGCCTTGGGGGTACCCGGTGAGGGAGTGGAGCAACTGAGCGGGGAGAGGGTGTGCCCCCCCCCCCCCCCTCCCATGGTAGGGACTTTTTGAAATTTGATGTATTAAAATCATGTTTTATTGCATTGTAGAAATATGATTTCAATGTTTTTGTTTGGTATTTTTAGGATAATGTAGGGCATAGGAGCAGGTGATTATTATTTTTGTTATTGCTCGACCTCTACAAACTGGGGATAATAATACAGGCCATCCCCCACCTCAAAAAGTGGGGGGATATATCCCCCATCCCCCCCCCCCCCGGATCGACGCCAAGTGCCTTCCACGGGACAGAAAATTTGACAAAAATACTTTTAAATGTGTTATAATTTCAAGTGAAATTTTTTTTGTTTGTAGTTGGAAAAATGGACAAGAAATCATCATAACATTTCCTGATTTTGCAAAGTCATACAAATTATGTTTTGCTCGGGGAAAAAATCAGAGTATTTTAGAAGTATGCGTTCTCCTTTTGACGTATATTTTATTTTGATTTGAATTTAGAATCATCAAACAATGACAATAATAAAGGGGGTATATGTTTGTGGAAATGTTACTTTTTTAAAAATAAGACTTTTGAGAAATCTAAAATGCATTAGAAATATACAGTTCAATGCACTGAGTCTCTTGCCCAGAGAAGGTGAATCGAGGACCAGAGGACAGATTTAAGGTGAAGGGGAAAAGATTTCATAGGAATCTGAGGGATAACTTTTTCTAAACAAAGGGTGGTGGGTGTATGGAACAAGCTGCCAGTGGAGGTAGTTGAGGCAGGGACAATCCCAACATTTAAGAAACAGTTAAGGGCCTGTCCCACCAGCATGCGATTGCATGTGTCTAGTGCGACCTAACGTGGTCCCTTGAGACGTACGAACCGCAGAGGCGTATGGAGTTGTGCGGGGTTGGTCCCGACATCATACTCACCAATCAGCTGAGCAGGAGGCAGGCCGACTGAATTTGGACGTCGCACGGCGTCGGCCAGTGCCACGCGCTAGTCGTACGCCGTCAAGATGCTGCGTACGACATCAAGACGCTGCGTACGTCGTCAAGATGCTGCATAGGCCCTCAATGCGCCTGCAGGCCGACAGGTCGTTGGGGCGCGGAATTTTCGGACAGTGCAGGATTTTCGGAGCCCCGCGCGATGTCAGGACCAGCCCCGCACAACTCCATACGCCTCCACGGTTCGAAGTGGGACCGGCCCCGCGCGGCCGTATGCCTCAAGCGACCACGTTTGGTCACGCTAGACGCATGCAATCGCATGCTGGTGGGACAGGCCCTTTAGACTGATACATGGATAGGACAGGTTTGGAGGGATATGGACCAAAAGCAGGTAGTGTAGCTGGGACATGTTGGCGGGTGTGGGCAAGTTGGGCCGAAAGGCCTGTTTTCACACTGTATCACTCTATGACTACATTATACCTCCACCATGCATGAATGCTTCAAAATCAAGTGGTCGAGTCTTATTGCCATCTACTCAAGCATAGAAACATAGAAAATAGGTGCAGGAATAGGCCATTTGGCCCTTCGAGCCAGCACTGCCATTCAATATGATCATGGCTGTTCATCTAAAATCAGTACCCCTTTCCTGTTTTTACCCCATATAGCTTGATTTCGCTAGCCCCAAGAGCCAAATGTAACTTTCTCTTGAAAACATCCAGTGAATTGGCCTCCACTGCCTTCTGTGACAGAGAATAGAAAGATTAAACGAGAACTTACCGTTTGAAGTTTGATCATTATTTTATGAGAATTTGAAGTGAGGGATTACGTGAAGAGCCCGCAAGCCTGCATGCGCGTCAATCTTCAGAGCAGCTGTATGAAACCACAGACTAGTTGCTGACCTAAGCTATAGAAGGATTAATGAGTTTAGAACTACTGAATGATCTTTATGAGAAGTAGGGTTGGGAGTGGAGGGCACGTAATCCCTCACTTCAACATCATAAAATAAAGATCAAACTTCAAACGGTAAATTCTCGTTTAATCTTTCTATTTTATTTTGAAGTCACGTGAATGACTACATGAAGACATTAAAGCTCTGTAGTTTCATGCAGTAACCCAATCTGTGTGTGAAACACTTAAACAGATAAACCATTAATGGTAGGAAAAAACATGAGTTATTTATATCATGATGCTAACTTGCATACATGGCCATTGTTCTTAACCGGACCGTAGTCCTAATAGACTGTTGAGTTGGACAATAATTCATGCAACACTGTGCGGAATTCTATCTACAAATATCCAGACATATTCAACCAAACTTTATTATTTATTAACAAGCACTATGTAAGCCTCTTGCTGTATAATGAAAGGGAAAATCCATTCTATTGGCTGCTAATGAGCCATCAGCAATATCTTGAGACTATTCAATAACAAAAAAGAAATTATCTTTCATCTCATAGGTACTAGCAAACTCAGTGCACTTGTATACCTAATGACATCCCCGATCTCTGCTCTGGTGGGTATGCTGTCAAATGTACACAATCCTGCTCATTTTGCTTATGAAATCATTCCCATAACAAGCTATTCTAATGTCAGTTATGACGTAGAGACCAAGCCAAAGATTGAGCAAAGGCTGTGTTCTTTATGCTGAGATCAGTTGTTGAAAGCATAATCATCTTAAAATACTGCTCCCATTATGAAAAAGTAGAAGATTATTTGCATACTAATTTACTGATATACATCGCACACTACAATGAGTGTAGGCTATTAGCGTGGTCAAATAAAAGACACCCTGCATAACGTTAGTGAACAGCGGGTGAATAACCAATCATTTATTGTCCCACTTATGGTACTATAGAAAATGACAAATCAGCACAAGCAATGGCAATTGTGCTATCACATAAACACTTCTCTAGGCTCAAACTGAAAGCCACACAAACCTCTGTTACTTCCGTTTAAAATTAACTCACATATGTTGTTCACAAGCTTCTCATACAATCGTGCAGAGCTAGCTGCCTGAGAAGACAGGCTGCCCCAGCCGTCACTCGTGACTGAGTAAATAAGAGTTGAATAGGCAAAATTGGAACTGTTAAATTTCATGTTGCCTCATTTGTAATATCACAAAAGGTATCTACTGATAACCCATAAGTTTTATCAGCTGCAAATTTTGCATATTACCTAAAACTCGATGACACAATGCCCTTTAATCTGAGTAGGGCAGAATAGGCTTTCACCACTAGCTTTGTTATCAAAACAGCAGAATCTGTGCTCATGTGTACAGATATGGCAGAGTAGGCAATTACAAGATCGATTCTCTGAATCAGTTAAATTGCAGAAAGCCAATCATCCATTTTAAACCATGATCAGATTAGCCAAATGCTAACCCAATTCGGCCTGCACCATGTTTCTGTAATCTTGAGAAGTATCAGAAATATACCCCTCTAGTCCTTGGCCACACCACTCATCCTCGGATGAGCTGTCACTGATTGCACTCGGAACCCCTGTTCCTCTATTGACCATACGGATGGAATTTTTTTGGCTTTTCTACCCACGGAAGATGCATTATCTAGTTATTCATACATTTCGCTGATAACATATAATCAGAAACTAATGACTAGAGCTGAAACCACAGTCTCCCTTTGATGTGGGAATACGAGTTCCCTGTCAACTCTTGACTAAGAGTCACCCCGAATACTCAGCGTTTTCCCTCAGAGTGGAAATTAGTATAATGCAAGGCTGAATCAGGAATTACCTCGCAGTCCTTTGACTGAAACCACATGTCTAAGTCGCCAGAGTGCACAACACAATCTCTTCGACCCGCCACTCAATCAGGAATACTGGTATTGAGAGCCTATGGATTATTATAAATACATTGTTGATTCACAACATGAACCTGCTGGTCAGATAAAAATTATATTATATGCCAGACCAGCTTCCTGCTGGTAAACTACCTATCCCAGAGAGGATGGCAATGATGATTCCAATGAACCAGCAACTTTACTAACTGAGGCGAAATAAACCATATGTTGAGGAAGACTTGAACTACTTCATTCTACTGAGCAGACTGATAACCTCAATCACAGATGATGAGGCAGTGCTTCCCTGGTCACTATGACGCCTATGGCCAGCCAGTTCCATGATGGTCTACCCTGAACCAGGGTAACCAAACTGTTCTTACTTGGCAGTTACAGAGGTTACTATGCAAGGCACCCTGCCAATGTCTCTACATCAACCTGATCTATCGTAGAGACAGTGAAAACCCACTAGACAGCCCATGCTGCCAGTAAACCCAAACCTGGACCGACAGACGTCAATTTGCTTGTTTGGAGCTTCAGCGAGGTTCCATTTGCAGACCCTGTGTCATACTTGTCATTTCTGTTAGATAGCTGCTGCCGCTGGCCAACTCCTCTTGTAGTGGCTTGTCCATCCCTGAGGGAACAGCAAATTTAGAGGCAAGAGCAAGCAGCTCTTCCTTATGCGATTCTCGCACATTATGCATAAAAGCATGGGATTCAGGCACATAGTCATGTTCGGAGTCATGTTCTGAGTCAGTTCCATACTGATCTCTGACACTCTCATAGAGTGGGAGACATAGTGCACCGCGAACCAGGCGTTGCCACATGTGTATGCCTCGGACTGCCTGTGCATGCTTCCGTAACACAGAGCATATTTTGTGACACCATCATCGATAGTCTTTCGAGTGTGAGGAATATTCCAACCCTGAACCAGGGGTAGCTATAGGCATATGACTTGAACTGCCTGTGCATGCTTCTTTAATAAGGAGCATAATATTTGGCACCAGCTCCATCACTTCTTTCATCTGAGTGGGAGGACTTTTGCAACCCTGAACCAGGAGCTGCTTCAGGCATATGCGCATATACTTTGGCACCAACTCCACCACTCCTTTCATCGAGTGGGAGGAATATTGCAAACCCTGAACCAGGAGCTGCTGCCTGACATGCCTTCGTAACATGGAGCATTTCTTGTGCCACCATCGGATTCATCAGATGTTCTAATTGAGACAAACGGCCAATCACATCTGCCATAGATGTCCCAAATCATCCGGCAGGACTTGTCCCACAGACTTGGCTTTGACTTTGCCCGACTCGGGGTTGTCAGGCTGCTCCCTCCAGCAGCCGAACCGGGACTAGCTGTGCAGATCAGTGCTCTGTTGGTATCATCATTATACTTACCAGACAGGTTGCACCTGCTAGTGACTCCGAGTCCTTGCTCCCTTCTGGAGCCCCAACGGAGTATTACAGGGAAGGACTGGAGCGCCTCTGGCCCCCATATGACTCGGCGTTATAATCGGAGTCACCTCTTCCCGATAGTCCGCTAGACAGAGTGGGAGAAATACTGCAACCCTGCCAGGTGTTGTCACAGGCAAATTACGTTCATATAATTAAAAGAAGCATATCCCCATTAAATCAGAGATTCAACTGCTCTATCAATATCCACATATTTGGAGTCTCTTATAAAAGAATCTCCAACAGTCCCCTCTAGTAGCAGAAATTACCATGACTCCCACAGGTGTCTGATAGGCACAGCTCAAAAAAGGATTCCTAAGCCAGGAGCTCTGGACTGCAATGGCAAGTACAATTTCACTACACCATTTGGTGTATGTGATAATAAATGTCCTTTGTAATTATCATTTTTAATATAAACTTTATTGGCATGATAAGATATATCATTATATTGCCAAAGAATTAAACATGACCTTTGAATGCTATCTACTACGATAGTCACAAACGTGACCGAGTGGCAACTGCTATTAATGCCAACTCTATTTATAGCCGCCCAAAAGTAAGGCATACACTATATGCTGCTGCAGCATAGCTGAGCCTCTCAGCTAGCAGTAACTATGTTTAAAATTGCTCGGAGCTACGGCAGCTGAGCTTACCTGAGCGGTAGCTCCTGGCCGCGGCTATTCTTAACTCACCGGCTGCTGCTATACCTCCTGCAGCGATTGTTGACCTGGCTGCGCCGCCAGTCGCAATTTATGAAATCCTAGCTCCTTACGGAGCCCCACGGCTTCCTCCAAATCTGGCTGCCTGCTCCCGTTCGGAGCTCTGATGCCGGCAGCTGCAATATCTCATCCCAGCTCCTATGGAACCCCACGGTGGCCTCCAATTTTTTCCGCCTGCTCCCTTTCGGAGCTCGAACGGCGGCAACCGCAACATTTTATTTTTTTTCTCTAGCTCCTTATGGAGCTTCCACGGCGGCCCAAAACCCGGCCGCCTCCATCAGCTACTCCGGGCCCGCTGCCGCAGTGGCCCGCTGGAAATAAAATGGACTTACCTGGCAGAGCAGTATCGAACTGCTCCGACTCGCGCACCATGCGTCCGCGTATTTACGCGCATGCGGGCTGGCGGGCTCTTCATGTAGTCATTCACATGACTTCGAAATAAAATTACACAGATTCACAACTCTCTGGGTGAAGAAAGTTTGTCCTCATCTCAGTCCCAAATGGCCTACCCCTTATTCTTAAACTGTGACCCCTGGTTTTGGACTCCCCCAACATCAGGAACATTTTTCCTGCAGTTACAGTAAATGAAAATCTAGCAGGCAAGCAGGATCAAAGATACTAGAGCTAAGCCTTCTATGATCTTTGAGCAGGATGCTTTCTCCAACCTCAATGGGATATTACCAAATGCAGGCATAAGGGACTAGCTCAGCTATAAACTTTGGTTGGTGAGGACGTGTTGGGATAAAAGACGTGTTTGCCTGTTATATGATTACAACTTTATGGCTCGAAATTTAACATTCGTGAAAATGTAAACAATTGTATTGGCCTTTGTACAAGATGCTCTGCAGAAACTCTTCAGGGCTTCGTTGACAACACCTACCAATAACAATCACCACCAATTTAGAAGGAGAAGGAGACCAGGTGTATATGAACATGCAAGGTCATAAGACCATAAAACATAGTAGCAGAATTAGGCCATTTGGTAATCGAGTTTGCTCCGCCATTCGATTATGGCTAATCTATTTTTCCTTCTCAATCCCATTCTCCTGCTTTCTCCCCGCAACATGTGACACCAGTACTAATTTAGAACCTATCAATCTCCACTTTAAAAATAACCAATGACTTGGCCTCCACAGCCATCTGTGGCAATGAATTCCACAGATTCACCACCCTCTGGCTGAAGAAATCCCTCCTCATCTCCATTCTAAACCTTTCCTCTTCAAGTCACAACCTATTCTGATTTTTTTTTAAATTTGGCATCTTTTACCATCGTTGAATCAAATTCCTGGAATCACTGATATAACACATTGAGGATCTTTTCACCACATAGACTGTGGTAGTCCAAGAAGGCAGATCACCATTAACATTGAAAAGGTAATGAAGGATAAACATTCAATGCTGACCTTGCCAGTAAAAAACACACAGCAGATCCTTTAAAATGTGCATGTGCGGTATCAACTAGCACCAGCTTGTTTCATCTGGCCCCATTCACAAAATGGCCCTGTGGATTATGCATGAAGGCAGCTGAGCATTGACTGGATGCTGAAGTCATTACCATCAGGTCAAATTTTGTTTACAATCCATACTCAGTCAATACTGCCAACCTTTTGGCTCATCATGACCCAGAATACAAATACCAGAGAATCCGATTTATTCGTTATAAATGTTTTTTTTTTAATGTATCGTCATTTTCTGATAAGCAGCTAATTAATACAGTGAATTTGGTGCCGTAGTCTTGCACATGTTTGGATTATTGGACATTGCCCCAGTTGGCTCTCATCAGTGACATTTAGCTTGGTTGCAATATAATTGAACACAACACTAAGTATCCTCAAAGGCAAAGGCAGTCTTCAATGGCTCTGTCTTCACATAATAAATGTTAGACTTCTTCCTTGGCACCCCCCGCCCTTACTTGTTGGTGAAAAACTTTGCTGTCAATCTCAAGCTTGAACATCTTCTATATCCGATCTGCTGTTGAAATCTTTAGACTTTGGAGATACAGCGTAGAACCAGACCCATCAGCCCACCAAGTCCTGCCATCCAACGATCACCCCTGCACACCAGCACTATCCTGCACACTGGGGATAATTTATAATTTTTACTGAAGCCAATTAACGTACAAACCTGTATATCTTTGGAGTGTGGGAGGAAACAGGAGCACCCGGAGAAAACCCACGAGATCATACGAAGAATGTATAAACTCCATACAGACACCACCTGTAGTCAGGATCGAATCCAGGTCACTGTCGCTGTAAGGCAGCAACTCTACCGCTGTGCCACTATGCCACCCCTTTCACTGTTTATCTCTGAAACCTATTTATGCCCTACATTTTCTCTTGGCTACCAGCCACCAGCTCACATTTTTATTACTCCAGGATTCACACCAACACCTCCCACTTTTCAATCTTCTCTTAAAAATAAAAGAATCTAGAATGTGATAAGCGTCATTTTCATTTCTGAAAGAAGGAATGAGATTATGCATTGCAGATAAAATATTTCAATCAGCCATTGAATAGATGCTTTACACTATGAAAATAATATTGATAGATCAGGCTGAAACATGAGATACAGTTTGGAAAAGACCCTTCAATCCATCAAGTCCATGCTGACGATCAAGCTAGCATTTACATTAATGCTACACAAATCGCATTGTTATCGCACAAACTCATCAACTTCTCGTGGATTCTACCATTCATCTTCACACTAGGGGCAATTTTCAGCAACATCCTGGAGAAATACTGCACAGTCATAGGGACAACATGCAAACTTCTCCTCAGGCGAGAGAGTTATAGCTTAAAGGAGATATGCCGGGGAACACAGAAGGTGGTGGATGCATGGAATGCTCTTCCAGGGGAGGAGATGGAGGAAGATGCGACAGGTGCCATTTGAGGCTTTAAGATAGGCGCATGGATATGCAGGCAATGGAGGGACATGGATTACGTGGAGGTAGAGGAGATTAGTTTAATTTAGCATCACATTAGGCATGGACATTGTGGGCCAAAGGACCTGATTCAATGCTGTACCTTTCTATGTTCTAACTTCACACAGGGGACACCCAATTCATTGACTATAATAAGCCACAAGTGACCTATAGGTCTTGTCTCCCCGTAAGTATGTTTGCCAGTTAATTGGCCCTTGTAAATTGCCCCTTGTGTGTAGGGAGCAAACGCCAAAGTGGGATAACATAGAACTGGTGTAAATAGATTATATATCACTGTCTATATCTCTCGTTTCCTTTTTCCCTGAATCTTAGTCTGAAGAAGGGTCTCGACCCAAAACGTCACCTATTCCTTTTCTGCAGAGATGCTGTCTGACCCACTGAGTTACTCCAGCTTTTTGTGTCTATAAATGGATGATCGATGATCGGTGTCGTGCCGGTGGGCCGAAGGAACTGTTTCCATTCTGTATCTCTAAACTAAACTAAACTAAACTAAATGCTCGGCGACTATGCCTTACATTCTCTTGGTTGGAAGGTTTGCACCAAAGGACCCTCTACACTCAGGGGGTCATGGAGCAGGGAGTGTGGAGCAGGCTTCATCTTACAAATCATGAGCTCCCATACATGGAACAATTTGACAGACTGTGACAGTTTAATGGAGAATCAGAGACATTTATTAATTAATAAGACAAATGAAATAAAAAAGCACAAACATAATTTGAAAACTTTAAAATAATAACAATAATTAAAAGCATTAAAATACTCCAGAGCGTGGTGAATCTGTGGTATTAATTGCCATGGAAGGCAGTGGAGCCCGTCAATAGGTACATTTAAGTGGAGATTGATAGGTTCTTGATTAGTGAGCATGTCAAACATTATGGGGAGAAGGCAGGAAGGATAATGGGGATGTGGGGAAAGTAGATCAACCACGAGCGAATAGTGGAGCAGACTCGATGGGCTGAATGGCTTCATTCTGTGAAGGGTAAATCGGAGGTTTCAGTATTACAGTTGGACAAAGGGGACTATGGAGCCATAAGGGAGGAGCTGGCCAAAGTTAACTGGAAAGACATCCTAGCAGGGATGACAGTGGAACCACAATGGCAGGTATTTCTGGGAATAATACAGAAGGTGCAGGATCAGTTAATTCCAAAGAGGAAGAAAGATTCCAACAGGAGTAAGGGGTGACCATGGCTGACAAGGAAAGTCAGGCACAGTATAAAAATAAAAGAGAAGAAGTACAACATAGCAAAGATGAGCAGGAAGACAGAGGATTGGGTAACGTTTAAAGAGCAACAGAAGATAACTATAAAGGCAATACGGGGAGAAAAGATGAGTTACGAAGGTAAGCTGGCCAAAAATATAAAGGGAAATGAAAACATTAGTTAAGACCAAAGTTGGACCGTTAAAGACTGAGAAAGGTGAATTTATTATGGGGAACAAGTAAATGGCAGATGAGTTGAACAGGTACTATGGACCCGTCTTTAATAAGGAGGACACAAACAATCTTCCTGATGTACTCGTGGCCAGAATATCTGGCGTGACTGAGGAACTGAAGGAAATCCACATTAGGCAGGAAATGGTTGGATAGACTGATGGGACTGAAGGCTGATGAATACCCAGGGCCTGATGGTCTGCATCCCAGAGTACTTAAGGAAGTGGCCCTAGAAATCGTGGACACATTGGTGATCATTTTCCAATCTATATTACTAAAAGTCTGATCTTGGCCGCTTTTGGCTCGCTGTGCTGCGATTTCCGAGAGAACGCCGCCACCTACGGACGTCATTTTTGGCCACCTCGCTCAGAGCCCCCCTCCACCTTGCGGGACCAGAGGATATTTCCCATCGATGAAAAATCAGAGAGATATTAATTTTTTAAAATAATTTGCCATTCTCACTGCTGCCCCTGCTGGAGGGAGGGGGAGGGACTATAAAACCAGGAAGTGGTGTGCCTCACTCAGTCTCTGCAAGATGGAGGAAGCCAGAAGGTCACGTCTCTCTGAGCTCTGAATAACACTGAACACATGTCGACTCAACTGTGAATGCCCTTAATGTGGTTTGAAAATGAAAATATGGTTGGTTTGAAGTAAAAATGCACTGCAAATGGTTGTTTGGGTTGAAGTAAAAATGCACTGCAAATGGTTGTTTGGGTTGAAGTAATTGGTGGAGAGGTGGAATTGGTGGAGAGGTGGAATATTGTGTCAGGGGACCAGCCCTCCCGTGTGAACATGGGACCCAATGGGTCCCACTTAGTCTAGTGTTCTATAGATTCAGGATCAGTTCTTGTGGATTGGCGAGTAGCTAATATCATCCCACTTTTTAAGAGAGGCGGTAGAGAGAAAACAGAGAATTATATACCAGTTAGCCTGACATCGGTGGTGGAGAAGATGCTGGAGTCAATCATAAAAGATAAAATAGGGCACATTTGGATAGCAGTAACAGGATCGGTCCGAGTCAGCATGGATTTACGAAGGGGAAATCATGCTTGTCTAATCTCCTGGATTTTTTTGAAGGTGTAACTCGGTAAATGGACAAGGGAGAGCCAGTGGATGTAGTGTACCTGGACTTTCAGAAAGCAGTTGATAAGGTTCCACATAGGAGATTAGTGAACAAAATTAGGGCACATGGTATTGGGAGTAGAGTGCTGACATGGATAGAAATTTGGTTGGCAGAGGAAACAAAGAGTAGGGAGTAACGGGTCCCTTTCAGAATGACAGGCAGTGACTAGTGGGGTACCGCAAGGCTCAGCGCTGGGACCTCACCCATTTACAATATACATCAATGATTTAGATGAAGGGATTCAAAGTAACATTGGCAAATTTGCAGATGACACAAAGCTGGGTCGCAGTGTGAACTGTGAGGAGAATGCTACCCTGTGAGAAGGTGAATTGGACAGGTTGGGTGAGTGGGCAGATGCATGGCAGATTCAGTTTAATGTGGATAAATGTGAGGTTATCCACTTTGGTAGCAAAAACAAGAAGGCAGATTATTATCTAAATGATGTGGTTGGGAAAAGGGGAAGTACAACGGGATCTGGGGGTCCTTGTTCATCAGTCAATGAAAGTAAGCATGCAGGTACAGCAGGCAGTGAAGAAAGCAAATAGCACGTTGGCCTTCATAACAAGAGGAGTTGAGTATAGGAGCAAAGAGGTCCTCCTGCAGTTGTACAGGGCCCCAGTGAGACCACGCCTGGAGTATTCTGTGCAGTTTTGGTCTCCAAATTTGAGGAAAGACATTCTTGTTATTGAGGGAGTGCAGCGTAGGTTCACAAGGTTAATTCCCAGGATGGCGGGACTGTCATATGCTGAGAGAATGGAGCAGCTGGGCTTGTATACTGGAATTTAGAAGGATGAGAGGGGATCGTATGAAGCGTATAAGTTTATTAAGGGTTTGGACACGCTAGAGGCAGGAAACATGTTCCCGATGTTGGGGGAGTCCAGAACCAGGGGCCACAGTTTAAGAATAAGGGGTAAGCCATTTAGAACGGAGATGAGGAAACACTTTTTCTCACAGAGAGTTGTGAATCTGTGGAATTCTCTGCCTCAGAGGGCGGTGGAGGCCGGTTCTCTGGATACATTCAAGACAGAGCTAGATAGGGCTCTTAAAGTTAGTGGAGTCAGGGGATATGGGAAGAAGGCAGGAACGGGGTACTGATTGTGGATGATCAGCCATGATCACATTGAATGATGGTGCTGGCTCAAAGGGCCGAATGGCCTACTCTTGCACCTATTGTCTATTGCTCCGATGTCCTCTGAACCTATGAACTCCACACTTGGTTTCCTTCACTTGCAGGGTGGTTCACTTCATCCAGTTTCTGCCCTGATGTTATGCCAAGGATTAGATTCAGTGCATCCACACACTCTTCAGCGGGTGGTTTTTCCCCAGGGTGGAAATGTCAAGGATGAGAGGAAAAACTTAAAAGGGCAAAATTTAAAGGAGATGTGCCGGAGATCTTTTTTTGCACAGAGTGTTGTGGGTGCCTGGAACGCAATGCCAGGGGTGGTGAAGCAGATACGATAGTGGTGTTTAAGATGCTTTTGGATTGGCATATGGATTTGCAGGGAATGGAGGGACATGGATCATGTGCAGTCAGAGGAGTCAATGTCATGGAGTCATATAGCATTGAAACAGGCCCTTTGGCCCAATTTGCCCATACCGACCAAGATGCCCCATCTAGGCTAGCCCTATTTGCCTATGTTTGGTCCATATTCCATTAAACGTTTTCTATCCATTTACTTGTCCAAGTTAATCTTTCATTAAAGATAGACACAGTGCCGGAGTAACTCAGCAGGCCAGGCAGCATCTCTGGAGAAAAAGGCAGGGTGCATTTTGGATTGGGATCCTACTTTATTAGACTTTTTTTATTATCTTTCATTATGTTACGCGCAGACATTGTGGGCTGAAGGTGTTGTATCTGTGCTGCACTTTTCCATGTTCGATGTTTCGTCATTGCTCTGCTGCTGGGCTCAATGGTGAATCTAACGATGGAGTAGAGGTATGTGGATCCGCAATTTAACCTTCTGCAGATATCCACATTTCAAAGAACACTCCAACAATCCCTAGAAGACAAGTAGATGATAACTAGTGTTTTTCTGCGGAACACCAGCCGCAAATAAACATGACATCCAATATTTCCACTTGAAAAACCAATGGGACAATGCCCTGTGAATTTTTATATTTGATCGTTTGATTGAAAAATACAGCAAGGAAACAGGCCCTTCAGCCCACCAGGTCCATGCTGACCATCGATCACCCATTTACACTAGTTCTCTTATCCCATTTTTGCATCTACTCCCCACACATTAGGGGCAATTTATGGATGCCAATTAACCATTGAGGGGTCATTTAAAGATAACCTTTTTACACAAAGGGTGGTGGGTGTACGAAATGAGCTGCTGAAGGAGATAGTTGAGGCAGGAACAATCATAATGTTTAAGAAACATTTATACAGGTTCATGGATAAGACAGGTTTAGAGGGATATGGCCAAACACAGGCAGGTTGAGCTAGTGTAGATGGGACATGTTGGTCGGTGTGGGCAAGTTGGGCCGAAGGGCCTGCTTCCACGCTTTATGAATCTATGATTCTTTGACTCTATTGATCAATAAACCTGTAGAAAGGGGACTGCAGATGCTGGTTTACACCGAAGATAGACATAAAATGCTGGAGTAACTCAGCAATTGAGGCAGCATCTCTGGAGAAAAGGAATAGGTGATGTTTTGGGTCAAGACCCTCTTCACAAAGGTCTAAAAACGTCACCTATTCCTTTTCTCCAGAGATACTGCCTGACCCGTTGAGTTAGTCCAGCATTTTGTGTTTAACCTACAAACCTGCATCTCTTTGGGATGTGAGAGAAAACTGCCACTTCCAGAGGATACCCACAAGGTCACAGTGAAATCATCCAACCTCCACATGGACAGCACGCAAGGTCAAGATCGAACTCTGGCTGCTGTGAGGCAGCAGCTTTACCAGCTGCATCACTGTGTCTCTATTTCTGAATCCAATATAAAAATGTTCGGGCATATTGTTGTGTAGTCCCTTATTGACATGTACATCACATCATTCCTGCTTCTGTGTTTTTTCATGTTTCCAAGTCATGGAACAAAATGTGCTGGTGAAGTAGCAATGGAAGCTAACAACAACTTCTGTGGAGTTGGCATTGCATATAATGCAAGAATTGGAGGTAATTAATCTACATTAGAGTCAAGGCAATTTTGTTTAATATTGCATGATATCATATCCCTAGTGCACATTGCACCATTTCTGTGTAGATTGTAGCTTTGTTGACTTGGGCATGATGGACAATTGCAGATTTACTTTACTTTACTTTAGAGATACAGCTTGGAAACACGCTCTTCGGCCCACCGAGTCCGCCCCAACCAGCGAACACCCCACACACTAACACTATCCTACACACTAGGGTCAATTTACAATTTTACTGAAGACAATTAATCTACAAACCTGTACGTCTTTGGAGTGTGAGAGGAAACCAGAGCACCCAGAGAAAACCCACGCTGTCACAGGGAGAACGTACAAACTCCATACAGACAGCACCCATAGACAGGATCAAACCTCGGTCTCTGGTGATGTAAGGCAGCAATTGCTGCCCATATCAACACTATTTGATGCAAACAGATCAGAAATATGCTATTTTGATGCTGTAACACAGATATCTTGCCATTTTTGTTTGATTTTAAGCAGTATTATAAATATAAAATTTGATTTTCAACTTTAAGATGCTTTGCAAGATACTGTATCAGCTTTAAGGGCCTGTCCCACTATACAAGGTAATTCAAGAGTTCTCCCGAGTTTTCCCCTGATTCGAACTCGGAGAATTTCTCTAGCGGGTCCATAGGTGTTCGTGTATGTCTCATAACGGCTCGTACGAGTAAAAAGTAACCATTTTTTTCATCACAGGTATTTTTTTACTCGTGGACATTTTTCACAGTGTTGAAAAAACGTCACGAGTTTACCGGATTTCCCGAGTACCTACCGTTACTTATACGAGCCGCTACGAGACATCCACGAACTCCTACGGACCCGCTACGGACATTCTCCAAGTTCGAATCAGGGGAAAACTCGGGAGAACTCTTGAAATACCCCGTACAGTGGGACAGGCCCTTTAGCATTATGAACATAATGGATAAGGGTGATGTCTGTACAGAGTTGTACGTTTGCCCTGTGACCGCCTGGGTTCTCATCAGGTGCTTTGGTTTCCTCCCACACTCCAAAGATGTGACTTTAATCTCTACACCAAACTTTAGGCCTAGTACTACCAAAGGTTTCAACAATCTTTCTGCTGTACTTCACTTCAGCAGCTTCTGATGACACTTGCATCATCCCAGTGTTTGTTGCTGGCCTCTCAACAGCTCTCTGCTCCTCCCCATGTTTCTCCCTGTTTTCTCTTGGTGTGCATGCTGTGCAATGCTCCCACATATGTCTCTATGGTCCTGCTGCGAGGTAGCTGTTTGGCCGTTTAATAGACAAGTTGCTTCACAACATGGTATGATCTGGTAAAAAAGGGCCTTTCACAATAGAGAGGGCTACCATGGCTGAGGGGAGAGTGGGGTGTAGATATGTGATGTGCTAGGTGACAAGGCCATAGATGGCTGCTTCGATGGTTACAGAGAACCTCCCTCCTTTACTTTGCTGGTCAGACTAGTGTAGGGCGATGCTGCTTTGCCTCTTCTGCCACCTATCCCTGCAAATGTTGTCCCACCTCCACCTAAGCAGATCAATTTGAAGGTCATGTGCCTTTCACTTGTGACCCTTGCCAGGGGTTCCAACAATGATTAAATGCAGAAAGTGGGAACATTCTGCACAATCTTTTTTCTCCTTTTCATTACAATTCCAGCAGTCTATGGGTAACAATTTTGAAATAACAACATGAATACTGAAATGCCACAATCTCCTTGTTGCTCTTCTTCTGTAGTAGACAGCTGCACAATAGATGTTACAATGGGAATCGATCCTCACTTATCCTGCAATAAAAAGAGAAGGAACAACAAGAGCAAGGGAAACCCAATAAGTTCCAAACACATTTTAAAAATATACTTTAGTCATAATGAAAAATATATATTAAAAAAAAATGTACAGAATAGTGAAAGGCTTGAATAGAGTGGATGTGGAGAGGATGTTTCCACTAATGGGAGAATCTAGGACTAGAGGTCACAGCCTCAGAATTAAAAGACGTTCTTTTAGGAAGGAGATGAGGAGGAATTTCTTTAGTCAGAGAGTGGTGAATCTATGGAATTCTTTGCCATAGAAGACAGTGGAGGCCAAGTCAGTGGATATATTTAAGGCAGAGATAGATAGATTCTTGATTAGTATGGGTGTCAGAGGTTATGGGGAGAGATCAGGAGATTGGGGTTAGGAAGGAGAGATAGATCAGCCATGATTGAATGGCGGAGTAGACTTGATAGGCCGAAAGGCTTAATTCTGTTCCTATAACTTATGATCTTATGAAAAACAATGCAAAATCTCTTCATACATTTTCAGAGTCTACATATTCAATAGGCTCATATTCATTAGTGTTTGTACCTATCTTTACACAAAACACCCTTGTTACTCATGTGGCTCTCTGGGGTGATATTCCTTCCTTAATTTGAGGGATGCCCCCACCAGACTCAGCCCCTCAATGTCCAGCAGCAGAAGGACTCTGCCCTTTCAAGAGAATGTTGGATTATGTATTATTGGGACCTTTTATGAGTTCTAGTTTCAGAAGCCACTTCGTGGCAGTACCCCTGTGGTCATGATGGTTTATTCCTCGTTATTTTTATGTTTATTATTTTTATGATTAATTTTTATGATTCTGTTTACATATCAAGTTCCATAGTATTTGATTTTCCCAACTCTTTTTCCCAACTGGCATTAGTTCACATATATGGTTTTTACTCCCCGGGGTTAGAGCCATTGGATAACAGAGTAGAGGGAGCATGGGGGAAAGATTGAGTGATTGAAATTGTTATTTGTAATTTAACGCCAACCTTCTACATTACATCCTGGAGGAAACAGCCATTTTATTAATTTTGATTTGCTTGAGCCACTCTTTGGTGGAACCTTATGAGTAAGGAAAAAGACTTTCATTCTTGCAACCTCACAGATAAAGGCCTCAATATCTTCATGCCCCGCTGCCAGGCATGGTTAATACTAATCATTACAATTGCTTCTGTTACATGTACTGTTAAATGTTGAATGATAGCATGTCCATCCCACAGTGCTCTGACATACCTTGGCATAGTGTGATATCTTCTCCTGCAGGAGGGATCCATGGTGTTAATTAGCTGCTGCAGTCCCAGATTCTGCAGTTGACAACTTTCAGGATTATGTATTAGTAATAGTGTATGTAAAGGAATCAGGACCTAAGATGTGAGACCACACTGTTTTCATTGAAATCTTTCATCATATGTAAACATTGTTCAATGGTCAGCATTTATTGCCTATCTTCAATCTTTGAGACAGATAACTATCTGTATTTTTCTTCAGGATTCAATCATCTTTCTTTTATTATCTGAGAATTCCTACTGGTGCCATCCTAGTAAGATCATTAAACTTTAATTGACATTACAAGGGGATGTTTAGAGCCAACTTTTCGCAGCTAATTCTCCCACTTCCTTGCATTGTGAGAGAAACCATTGGGTGTTTTTTTTTCTTCTCAGAAACAGGCCATTTTGCCCAACTTTTCTATGCTGACCAAATGCCGATCTAAACTAGTCCCATTTGCCCATGTTTGCCCCATATCCCTCTAAATCTTTCCTATCCACGTTCCTGTCCGAATACCTTTAAAGCATTATCATTGTTCCTGCCTCAACCACTTCATCTGGCAGCTTTTTACATATGAAAAAGTTACCCCTCAGGTTCCTATTAAATCTATGTGGACAGCGGAGTAGAAATTCCCCCATACTAGTATTTGATGCTAGCCTGGAACCACAGTGGAGCAACAGAATAAGCTCTTGGAGAAAATACATTTGAATAGTTGTTGTCAAATTAATTCATTTATACTGCAGAAGAAAAACCCAATTAACTGTGACGGCATACCTGTTTATTTAGTCATTACCACATGGTAGTTTAAGGGAACTTGCTGTATGCAAATCGACTACATGATAACAGTGATTGTATTTCAGAAATATATTATGATAACCAGGAACAAGCTAAAGCAACTATGTTTCACATATGAGAGGCATAGATAGGGTCGACAGTCAGAACCTTTCCCCCAGGGTGGAAACGCCCAACACTAAAGGGCACAGTTACAAGAAGTGAGGGGGGAAGTTTTAATGGAGATGTGAGTAGTGCGGGCCTGGAAGACACTGTCATGGGTGGCAATGGAGCCAGATACAACAGTGGCATTTTAGAGGCTTTTGGATAGGTACATGGAATGGAGGGATATAGATTATTTTCAGGCAGATGAGATCAGCTTAACTTGGCATCATGTCCAGCACAAACATTGTGGGTCGAAGGGCCATACTCTTCTTTGTTCTACTGTATGCTTATCAGTGCATTTATTACATATTCGTTATGACACTTCAAAATAAATTGTTCTGGAAAATTAAATGTCCTGCCGTGTTACAACAGAATGACAAGTATTATATTCCTGATTCAGGCATTCGCATCCTGGATGGCAAAGTGACTGATGCCCTGGAAGCTGCAGCCCTCACCTACAAGAACAATTATATCGATATCTACAGCTGCTGTTGGGGTCCCAAAGATAATGGGAGGAAACTTGACGGCCCCGGAAAATTGACAAGCAAAGCAATTAGGGAGGGGGCAGAGAAGGTATGAGATTCTGAGAAGCATTTGAAAACTTGGACTTGGTCCACCGAGGCCTACTGGACCTCTTGGTTGCTGGACATTTTAACTTCACTTTCCATTCCCATACTGACCTTTCTCTCCTGGGTCTCCTCCATTGCCAGAGCGTGCACACACGAAAACTGAATGAACGGCATCTAATATTCCGTTTGGGTAGCCCACAACCCTTTGGTATGAACATTGAATTCTCCAATTTTAGGTAAACACTCTGCCCTCTTTCCCCCCTTTCACCTTATTCCTCCTCTCTTCCCAGTTCTCGCTTTGCTCATGACCTCCACCATTGCTAATGTGAGCAGAGTGAGGCCACACACAAACACCACTTCTATCATTTTCTTATCTCACACATTTTGTCTTTTCATCTCTGGCCATTGTCCAATCATCTGCCAATAAAAAACACAACTTCCATGGCCGTCCGAAGGGGGTGTGCGTTTGGTGCGACCACACCCCCCCTTTTTCCCCCCAGAGTAAGAAAAAATCCCGAGAATTTTTATTTTTTTTAATCGGAGCTCAATCAGCATTTCCACTTTGTCGGAAATAGCCTGAAATTTTGGTTCCGGCCCGCTGGATGATTTGGGAGAAAAAAATGCGACCATCCGCGCCTGCGCAGTTGGGGAAGCGACGCAAAATTACGCCGTCTCTCCGCGTCTGCGCAGTGGGCCCGGGCGGGATCAGACTGCCATTTGCACTCCACACATTGAGCTCGATGCCTCGCATCTACTCCAGGTAAGTAGTAGAATATTGCGTTGCAGGAGGGGGAGTCTGTTTTTTATCCTCAGTGGCAAACTACCCGTGAGGGTGTGTAATCTGGCCCGCGAGATGATTTAGAAACATAAGGGACTGCCCATTTCTCCGGGCCGGGTGTGGTGTCTGCCCGCCCGGCCTAACGTCTTCATTCGCGGCGTCGGAGCCTCGCCAACGGCCAGCCTGGCGACCAGGAGACCGTTCTCCCATCGCTGGGCGGGAGTGGCTGAATCTGAACCCAGCGGCTGTAACCCCAACAACAGACGCTTCCCTCGCCTCCCCCCGCTGCCGGGGCCCAAGCCATCTTCCGCCCATGCCACCCCCGCTGGACCCACGCCACCCCCGCTGGGCCCACACCACCGCCACTGACCCCCGCTGACCCCCGCTGGGCCCGCATATATGCGTCAAGCCGATAGCCTAATCGTTAAAGAGTTAAAAGATAGCCTAATCGATAGAGAGCTGAGAAGAGGAATCAGAACTGCTAAGGAAAGGTTCTCTGCGAAGTTGAGGAGCAAGTTCTCAGCTTGTGACTCTTCTTCCGTTTGGAAGGGCAAGCAAGAAATCACCAGCTATAAGAAGAAAGCCCCCCGCTCTTTGGACAATAGCCAGCTGACGAACGACCTGAATGAGTATTACTGCAGGTTGGAAAATCAGAAACGTAACCCTGGTACCCCCTCCCCAACAAACACAGCCAGACCCCAGTCTCAAAGAATGGACCCTGCACCTTCTTCTTCCCATTCACCACTTCACACCTACTTAAGGCAAGACTCCAGTATGAAAAGAGTAAATAAGTAAGTAAGTAAGTAAGTAAGTAAGTAAGTAAGTAAGTAAGTTTATTGGCCAAGTATTCACATACAAGGAATTTGCCTGTGTGTTCTGCCCACAAGTAACAACATGACATAGTGACAGTTACGAATGACTCAGAAAACACTAAACATTAATAATAATAAAACATTAATGATAAAACACCATTGATCAAGCATGTGAACCAACAAAATACTAGATCAAAGGGAGGCTACAGATTTTTGGCTGTTGAGTAGAGCAACTACTCATGGATAAAAACTGTTTTAATGTCTGGCTGTGGCAGCTTTGACAATCCGGAGTCACCTTCCAGAGGGAAGTGATTCAAAGAGCCAGGGTGGGAGGGGTCAGAGATGATCTTGCCCGCTCGCTTCCTGGCCCTTGCAGTGTACAGTTCATCAATGGAGCGAAAGTTGCAGCCAATGACCTTCTCTGCTGATCGAACGATTTGCTGCAGCCTCCAGGTGTCGTGCTTGGTGGCTGAGCCAAACCAGACCATGATGGAGAAGGTGAGAACAGACTCTACGATGGCCATGTAGAATTGGACCATCATTGCCTGTGGCAGATTGTGCTTCCTCAGCTGCTGTAGGAAGTACATCCTCTGTTGGGCCAATTTGACTGTGGAGTCGATGGTAACCCCCCACTTAAGGTCCTTGGAGATGATAGTTCCCAGGAACTTAAAAGACTCCACAGATGTGACTGTGGTGTTGTTGATGGTGAGTAGGGTGAGGGAAGGGGGAGCTCTCCTAAAGTCTACAATCAATTCCACTGTCTTAAGAGTGGACCCTTTCCCACCCCAACCAACACTTCACACCCACTCACAGCCTGACCTCAGTCTGCAAAGACTGGGCCCTTCTACACCCACCCCACTCCAATCATCACTTCACACCCAATTACTAATTTTTAACCAGTTCCTGCAAAGATGTACTGTTCCAAAGTCTCCACTATTGTCCCTGTACCCAAAAAGGCAAGGATTATTGATCTTAATGACTACAAGCATGTCGCACTGACCTCTGTAGTCATGAAGACCCTTGAAAGGCTTGTGCTAGCCAAGCTGAAAAATATTACAATCCCCCTGCTGGACCCTCTGCATTTTGCATATCGGGCCAATAGATCTGTGGATGATGCAGTCAATCTGGGCCTGCACTTCATCCTCCAGCATCTAGAACGCCAGGGGACCTATGCGAGGATTTTGTTTGTTGATTTTTGCTCTGCATTCAACACCATTGTGCCAGAGCTACTACGCTCCAAACTTTCTGAGTTGACTGTGTCTGAACCCCTCTGTCGGTGGATCACCAGCTTTCTGACAGACAGGAAGCAGCATGTGAGGCGGGAAAGCATATCTCGGACCCACAAACGCTCAGCATAGGAGCACCGCAAGATGCGTACTCTCCCCTCTCCTCTACTCTCGCCACACCAATGACTGCACCTCCACAGACACGTCTGTCAAGCTTCTCAAGTTTGCGGATGACACAACCCTGATTGGACTGATCCAGGATGGGGATCTCTGTACTCTTTTCAGTTTGACATCTTTCTTATAACATGGTGCCCAGAACTGAACACAATATTCTAAATGCGGTCTCACCAACGTCTTATACAACTGCAACACGACCTCCCAACTTCTATACTCAATACTCTGACTGATGAAGGCCAAAGTGCCAAAATACTTTTTGACCACCTGATATACCTGCGACTCGACCTTCAAGGAACCATGCAACCATCAACCATTCCTCTGCCCATCTGGCTAATTGATCCAGATCCTGCTGCAATCTTTCACAACCATCTTCACTATCTGCAAAACCACTCACTTCTGTATCATCAGCAAACTTGCTAATCTTGCCCTGTTCTGTGATGTTTCACAGAGTGCTGGAGTATCTCAGCGGGTCAGGCTGAGTATAGAAGTTGGGAGGTCATGCTGCATTTGCATAAGAAGTTGGTGAGGCCGCATTCAGAGTATTGTATTCAGTTCTGGGCACCGTGTTATAGGGAAGATGTCATCAAACTGGAAAGGGTACAGTGAAGATTTACGAGGATGTTGCCAGGACTTGAGGGCCAGAGCTCTAGGGAGAGGTTGAGTATGCTGGGACTCCACTTCATGGAGCACAGGAGGATGAGGGATGATCTAATAGAGGTGTATAAAATCATGATTTGAATAGATATGGTTGAGTCTTTTGCCCAGAGTAAGTGAATCGAGGAGCAGAGGACATAAGTTTAAGGTGAAGGGCAAAAGATTTAATAGGAATCTGAGGGGTATATTTTTCACACAAACCGTGGTTGATGTATGGAACAAGCTGCTAGAGGAGGTAGTTGAGGCAGAGACTATCGCAACATTTAAGAAACAGTTAGACAGGTACATGGATAGGACAGGTTTGGAGGGATATGAATCAAACATGGGCAGGTGGGACTAGTGTAGATGGGACATGCTGGGCTGAAGGGCCTGTTTCCATACTGCATCACTCTATGTCTCTATCTATCTTTCCCTCTCAAACCTAATGTCCTGCCTTCTCCCCATTATCTCTGACACCCGTGTCAATCAAGAATCTATCAATCTCCTCCTGAAAAATGTCCATTGACTTGACCTCCACAGCTGTCTGTGGCAATGAATTCCACAGTTCACCACCCTCTGACTTAAGAAATTCCTGCTCATCTCCTTCCTAAAGGAATGTCTTTTAATTCTGAGGCTGTGGTCACTGGTCCTAGACTTTCCCACTAGTGGAAACATCCTCTGCACATCCACTCCATCCAGGTTTTTACCAGGCTGAGTCAGACAGCAACAGCTTCACACCGTGCCCCAAAGCTTGTGTCCTGTCCTGCATCACCCAAGGCAGCAAAGATGTTATAGGAGAGGGCAAGCACCGTAACAAAGTAGCTCACGATGGTTTGGGTAACATTCAGGAATGTCTATGCATGTCACATCATGAATATTACTGAAGAAGGGTCTTGACCCGAAATATAATCTATACATTTTCTCAAGAGATAATAATAATAATAATACATTTTATTTATGGGCGCCTTTCAAGAGTCTCAAGGACACCTTACAAAAATTGAGCATGTAGAGGAAAAACATGTAAGGGGAATGAAATAAATAGTAGAGACATGACTAGTACACAAAGTAAAGACAGAATTCAATACAAAACACAGTATGAGGCAATTAATGCACAGATGAAAAGGGACGGGGACGTGGGGCTAAGGATAGGCAGAGGTGAAGAGATGGGTCTTGAGGCGGGACTGGAAGATGGTGAGGGACACGGAATTGCGGATCAGTTGGGGGAGGGAGTTCCAGAGCCTGGGAGCTGCCCTGGAGAAGGCTCTGTCCCCAAAACTGCGGAGGTTGGACTTGTGGATGGAGAGGAGACCGGCTGATGTGGATCTGAGGGACCGTGAGGGTTGGTAGGGGGAGAGGAGGTCAATGAGATATGGGGGGGCCAGATGGTGGAGGGCTTTGTAGGTGAGGATCAGGATTTTGTAGGTGATCCGGTGGGAGATGGGAAGCCAGTGAAGTTGTTTGAGGACTGGAGTGATGTGATGCCAGGATTTGGTATGGGTGATGAGTCGGGCGGCTGCGTTCTGGACCAGTTGGAGTCGGTTGATGTAGGTGGAGCTGATGCCAAGGAGAAGTGAGTTGCAATAGTCCAGTCGGGAGGAGATGAAGGCATGGATGAGTCTTTCAGCAGCGGGCGGTGTGTGAGAGGGTCTGAGTTTGGCGATGTTGCGGAGATGAAAGAAGGAGGTTTTAATGACATGGCGGATGTGAGGCTCAAGGGAGAGGGTGGAATCAAAGATCACGCCAAGGTTGCGGGCCTGGGGAGATGGGGAGACAGTGGTGCCGTTGATGGTGAGAGTGGGGTTATTGATTTTGCTGAGTGTGGCTTTGGAGCCTATGAGGAGGAATTCTGTCTTATCGCTGTTGAGTTTGAGGAAATTATGTTGCATCCAGGTTTTTATAGCTGACAAACAGGAGTTGATATGGGAGAGGGGGGGGTTGTGGGGGGATTTGGTGCCAAGGTAAATCTGGGTGTCATCAGCGTAACAGTGGAAGTCCAGATTGAAGTGGCGGAGTACCTGACCAAGGGGGAGGATGTAGATGATGAAGAGGAGGGGGCCGAGTACGGAGCCTTGGGGAACGCCTTGAGTGACTGCGGCTGTAGCAGAGGTGTGGTTGTGGAGAGAGATGAAGTGGGATCTGTTGGAAAGGTAGGAACGGAGCCAGCTGAGTGCAGAGCCTTCAATGCCGAGGTCTTTGAGTCTGGTGAGCAGGATGTTATGGTTCACTGTATCGAAGGCTGCGCTCAGGTCGAGGAGGATGAGGATGTTGAGGGAACCAGTGTCAGCAGAGGTGAGGAGGTCGTTGAGGACTTTGAGGAGAGCAGTTTCTGTGCTATGGAGGGGGCGAAAGCCAGATTGGAGGGGTTCAAGTAGGTTATACACAAGGAGGTGGGAATGAAGTTGCAACGCAACGATACGCTCCAGGGTTTTTGAAAGAAAGGGGAGATGCAGCCTGACCCGCTGAGTTACTCCAGCACTATGTGAAACGTCGCCTATTCATATTCTCCACAGATGCTGCCTGACCCACTGAGTTACTCGAGCACTTTGTGTCTATTTTCCCTTCACCCATCTGCCCAAGCCTACTCTCCCCCCTACTATCCTATGTTCCTTTCCACCCATAAACCTCTCTCTGCCTTTACATTTCACTCCTTTTTCAAATCTGCTCTACTTATCTACATGCATTTTTCTTCTTAACTTTTTAGTCATAGAATGATGCAGTGTGGAAACAGGCCCTTCAGCCCAACTTGCCCACACCGACCAACATGTCCCATCTAAACTGGTCCCACTCACACGCGTTTGGCCCATATCCATCTAAATCTGTCCTATCCATGTACGTGTCCAAATGTCTCTTAAACATTAGCATAGTCCCAGCCTTAACTACCTCCTCTGGTAGCTCGTTCCATACATCCACCACCCTTTGTGTGAAAAAGCTACCTCTCAGATTCCTGTTAATTTCTGAAATATTGGTCATAAATTTGATACAAAAATGCTCCAAAATAAGGCTCAGAATGCATCAGAGAGCATCTAAAACCCCTGAGCTTCTTTCACCCCGGCATCAAGGGACTTCACGCATCGCGCTCGTGATATGCGCAGCGCGCACATTATTTAACATAAATTTTTTTGTAATCCTGCCATGCCACCCCCCTTTTTGAAAAGCTTCGTATGGGCCTGACTTCACATATACCCACCTATCACTCGTCAGAGGCTCAAATGAAATGTTGTTTCTGCAGTCATACACACATGAAAAAAAAAGACCCAAGACACAACACAATTTACACAGACATCCATCACAGCGCATCTCCTCATCGCTGTGATGGAAGGCAAAAAAACTTATCTCTCCCCTGCACTCCCCATTACCCTCCCGATGTCAGAGTCAAAGCCCCCGGCGGGCGATGGCAATTGCCCCGCGGCCATTAAAGCCACGCCGGGCGATGCAAGGCCACGCTCCGGGTCTTGTTGTTGGAGCACCCGGCGGGCGCCAGCAAAGTCCCGCAGCCGTTGCAGCCGCGCCGGGCGATGATGCAAGGCCCCGCTCCAGGTCATCCTCGACCCTGCGACTCGGGCGGGTGAAGTCGCCGTTGCAGAAGCCTCGAAAAGCGGTCTCCCACCAGGGACCCGCCGGCTCCCGATATTACTGTCTGCCAGACCTGCGGTAAGCCTCCGAATCTCCGGGGGTCGGGTCACAGCAGCGCGCCACCACAGCTCCACCCACTCCGAACTCGGTCAGCTCCATGATGGTGAGTAGCTCCGCAGCTCCGTGACTGGAGCCCCAGGACGTTCCTGCTGGAGGCCGCTCCACGTTGCAGCCCCAACGACAACGGAGACCCGACAGGGAAAAGGTCGGGTTCTCCGTGCAGGGGAAAGATTTTAAAAGTTTCCCCCCCCCCCCCCCCCCCCACACACACACACACACACATACTCCATCAAAAAAATAATAAAAACTACATTAAAACGGGACAAAAAATAACAAAAAGACAAACGGACTGCAGAAGCCTACGACGTGAGTCGCGCCGCCCACCGGACACGATGAAGTATTATTTGTGCAAATCAACACATTGGAACGGAGAGATTTTGTTTGAGTGACTGGATGCTATCAATATCCTGCACAAGTACCAATAGGTATATATAAATGAAGTATTTGTTACTAATAAGAAATAAATAGTATTATAAGACTCATGATTCTCCTTAACTCTTTGTCCTTATTTTTATATTTGTCCTTAATCCTTGTGGCTTCATTAAAAAAAATACTTTCCATGTTTTAAGTCAGCCAAAGATTCGTTGTTGCCACTGTTTAATTTGGATGCATTATCATAAATATATTTATGTATAATGTTATGGGGAAATTAGAAAGAGCTTTTATTGTGATATATTACAAAAATAAACTTCACCTCTGGGGATAGAAAATCACCTTGGCTGCTCAATTTGGCTGCCTATAATAATTTCTGCGGTTATTCAGGACAATTGAATTCACAAAAGTGGATATCAAGCGGGCCATATAATTGATGGTCATCGTGATAATGTTTGTTTTTTTTGTTTCAATGCCCAAGAGGAATTAGCGTCTTTCAATTCTCTGTAATAGATGCCATCACCAGCACCATATCATGAGCCAATTTAGCACCCAGAGATAAATAATATTTTTATTAACTATGTATTCATTAGTTTTATGGGAACAAATCCAATACCAGTATCTTGCTCTTTCCTTTCCCCTTAAGCAAACCTTGATTGTGAGTACCTGTGTTTGTTTATTCCAACCATTTTTTTAATGCTCCGCCTTGTTTATCAAATTAACAAAATTTAATGAATATTATTTTCTTTTAGTGAGTAGTTAAGTGGCACACATTTCTTTGTATTTAACAAAAGAATCTGAAGTGCTGACATTATAAATATATGTGCAATGAATATGCCCTCACATTTTGAAAATACTTTTTAATGTACCCAGGGAAGCTTACACCAGGAACACCATATAATTGTGTTATATAATGAAGTGATCTGGCAACAATTCATAACTGCATGTATTAAAATAAGTGTATTTCATTCAATAAAACACACCATTTTCATTAGAAAAACATTCCAAATATGTGCAGGTTTATAGATTAATTGGCTTCAGTAAATTGCCCCTCGTGTGTGTAGGAATTAGATCCGAAAATGTGTTAACATGGAACCAAAGTGAACGGATGGTCAACGTGGACTTGGTGGGCCAAAGTGCCTGTTTCCATTCAGTATCTTTCAATCAATCAGTCAAAAGCCTTCCATCTTTTTATCTTCCTTTTATAGGGTCGAAATGGTAAAGGAAATATTTTCATTTGGGCCTCTGGAAATGGTGGCATGCTCGAAGATCACTGTGGCGCTGATGGATATGTGAATAGTATCTTCACAGTGGCAGTAGGAGCTGTTAGCAACCTGGGCCTCAGTACGTTTTACTCTGAGGCTTGTTCAGCAGTTATGGCAGTCGTACCGACAGGAGGAGCAAGCAATTCACCTTTTGAAAAAAATGGCATGGATGAACTCGACTTGGTGAGTCAGAGTAACATTGTACTAGATTATAATATTGAAGTAAGTGATGCCCTGGAAATGTTGCACCACTGATAGTGCCACCCTTTGAATAAAGCATTAAGTAGTTTCATTTAAGCTTTCAGCAAAGAGAAACAAATATTTTTATGTTTAACCAAACACATTATTCTGTCATTTATTTCATCTATTTTTTGTGACAGGTTGATTTGTACAGTTATTGCTGTACAATAGGTACTTTACAAAAAATATGAATTGGTATTAAAGTAAATTGTAATCTCCTAAAGACAGGATTATAAGCTATCATTTATCTATTGCACACTAAACAAATCAAATCAAAGATCTGCTTTTTATCAGCATTTGGGTATTATTGACAATTAATAATTATTGATAATTTTATAATATTGATAATTTTTAGTTTAGAGATAGAGTGTGGACTTGGTGGCCCTTCGTTCACTGAGTCTGCACTGACCAGCGATCACCCGTACTTAGTTCTATCCTACCCACTAGGAATAATTTACAGAAGCCAATTACCCTACAAAACCTACACGGCTTTGTAATGTGGGAGGAAACCAGAGCACCTTAACTTGGGGGGTCAGGACCCCGATGGGGGGTCGTTTGGGGCTTTACCTGGGGACATGAGGGGGTCATAAATAACATATCCATTTGTTGAGCCCATTTTTAGAAACCTAAGAAAGGTACATACCACATACAGTATTTTGTTTGCGTATGCACGTACGTATGCCAAAAATGGTTAAGAACCACTGACCTAGAGAAAACCCACGTCGTCACAGGAGAATGTACAGACTCCATACAGACAGCACCTGTAGTCAGGATTGAATCTAGGTATCTGGCGCTGTGAAGCAGCAACTCTATCGTTGCACTGTTCAGTTCCCAAATAAATATTTAACCAGGAAAAGTGTATAAACAAGGAACTGCTGATGCTGGTTAGTGTACAAAAGGACACAACGTACTGGAGTAACTCAACAGGTTAGGCAGCATCTCTGGTGAACATGGATAGGTGACATTTCGAGTTGGAACCCTTCTTCAGATGGATCAAGGAAAGTTGATTTCTTAACTAATTTGACCACATTCAATGATTTGTGCATAAATACTCCTAGATCTTACAGTTCTGGAGCTTTTTAGAATTGTGCCCACAAGAAAAATATGTGAAAACTTGGAATGATGCATGGCCTGGAACCTGGCAAAATTCCAACTGTGCCCCTGAAATAATTGTGCAAAAAGTGAAACCTGTGCACAAAATAGGAAAGCAAGCTTACTGCAAGCCACATCAAGGTAATTCACAATCAGGTCAAGTCAAGTCAAGTCAAGTTAAGAGAGTTTATTGTCATGTGCCCCAGATAAGACAATGAGATTCTTCCTTGCTGCAGCACAACAGAATATAGTAAGCATAATTACAGAAACAGTTCAGTGAGTCTATATAGCATAGGCCATATATATACACATAAATAAACAGATAAAGTGCAATAGGCTGTTATAGTTCAGAGTTTGTTTGATGGCGAGTTTAATAGCCTGATGGCTGTGGGAAAGAAGCTGTTCATGTACCAGATTTCAGGCTCCTGTACCTTCTACCTGATGGCAGCGGAGAAATGAGAGTGTGGCCAGGATGGTGTGGATCCTTGATGATGCTAGCAGCCTTTTTGAGGCAGCGACTGTAATAGATCCCTTCGATGGTGGGGAGGTCAAGCCGATGATGGACTGGGTAGTGGTCACAACTTTCTGCATTCTTTTCCGCTCCTGGACGCTAAAGTTGCCAAACCAAGCCACGATGCAACCAGTCAGCATGCTCTCAATTGCGCACCTGTAGAAGTTCGAGAGAGTCCTCTTTGACATACCGACTCTCCGTAATCTTCTCAGGAAGTAGAGGCGCTGATGTGTCTTCTTTATTATTGCATCAGTGTGCTGGGACTTCGCAAAGATCTTCGCAAATATGCATGCCCAGGAATTTGAAGTTCTTGACCCTTTCCACCATCCCATTGATCATCAGCAAGTATTAGAAAGAATGGGTGATGTTACGGGTCAAGACCCTTCAGACTCGACCCGAAATGTCACCCATTACGTCTCTCCAGCAATTTGTCTATCTTCAGTGTAAATCAGGATCTGCAGTTCCTTCCTGCACATCAGCAAGTATTTGCAGGTATTGTAAGTAGAACTCTCAGGTGTTGCTTTCACAACCTGCTCCTTGATGATTTTCTCAAAAACCACTTGGCTTCAAATGTCACTGCCCCTCCCCCCTATATGCTTCATGGATGAAAGAATGAATTGTAGTGGTAATGAGAGAGTGATTGCCTCAAGGCTAAGGTCACATTTGACCACAAATCTTAACAACATTGATGTAAACCGGTATTATGGGGAAAATTCTCTGTTGGTTATATTAAAAACGTTAGAAATAGCAAAAGAATTATGATTAATGTTGGGCAATGCTGTCCCACGACATAAATGCAGAATTGTACCAGGGCAGTGCCCTTGTCCCAGTTGTCTCTTTCTGTGACAATATTACAGCCTTTCTACTTGGAGGATTCTCCTAATTGCCAAAATTGCCAGTTTTGTGAGGAACATTTCTTGCAATAAATTCGACAGATTCACAGAATATTCAAGCCACTGGAAGCCATTTCCACATTCTGTCCATGCTGATTGATAAAGAAACAAGTAATTGCAGAAAGGCCACAAAGTGCTGGAGTAACTCAGACGATCAGACAGCATCTCTGGAGATCATGGCAATGGGACCCTATCCATGTTCTCCAAAGATACTGCCTGATCTGCTGAGTTACTCCAGCACTTTGGTTGCTTTTCTGATTGATAAAGAGCTCTCCAACCAACCCCAGCTTCCAGCTTTGGGTCGTAGCTCTAGAGATCATAGCACTCCAAGGACATATCCAAGTACATTGAAAAAGAGATGAGAGTTTATGGTTCCTCCATCATTTTAGGAGCAAGTTCCAAATCTACCACCTTTTGCATTAAATTAACTTTCCTCATTATCCCTCTCTCATCTTTCTATCAATTATTTTAAATCCACACTACCTATTTTTTTACTCCTGTTCCCCTCCCCACGAATTACATTTTTTAAAAATGTTTTATCTATGCCTGTCACAATTTCTTGATTAGTAAGGATGTCAGGGGTTATGGGGAGAAGGCAGGAGAATGGGGTTGAGAGGAAAAGTGATCGTCCGTGATTGAATGGTGGAGTAGTCTTGATGGGCCAAATGGTCTAATTCTGCTCCTAAAACTTATGAACATGAATAATGTTGTCCACACAAGATCAATCTCTCCTGTGCCACCTCAGTTCCAACCTGTCTGATCTTTCCTCTTGGCTGCAATTTTCCAATGCTGCCAACGTACTGGTAACTCTCTTCTGATATGTTCTTCCTGCACTGTGATAAAACTAGTATATTTTACCAGCATAACCTTAAAGGACACAAAGTGCTGGAGTAACTCAGCGGGTTGGGTAGCATCTCTGAAGAACATGGATAGGTTAGGTTTCAGATCCGAACGTATCTTCTTGAGTCTGAAGAAGAGTCCCGACCCGAAACATCACTTATCCATATTCTCCAGAGATGCTGCCTGACCCGCTGAGTTACTCCCGCACTTGGTGTTCTGTTGTGTAAACCAGCATTTGCAGTTCCTTGTGTCTCCAACATAACCTTTCAGCTTTCACATTCTATGCAAAACCTAACAAAAGAAAAGTATCACAGTTCTTTTTAACCACTTTCTTGACCTGTATTCTACCTGTGAAATATATACTCCAAAGTTGTTCCACATCCCTCAACATGCTCCCATGTATTTTGCATGCCCTTGTTGCATCTCTTCGCTGCATTAGCTCACCTTTCTACAAATATCATTACATTGCTTCTATATCTTCGGTCAATTTTTTTCCTCTTCACTTTCAACACTTTAGACAATGTTTATATCATCTGGAAATCTCTTATGCCTCCCTTCATGTCTAATTGATTAATATATACTGCAAATGACTTATTGCTGTGTCCAAAAGAATCCCACTGGTCAGAGCTTTCCAGCGAAAGTCTGCTTTTATCTAAATTTGGATGAGAACGTTCATGGCAAGATTAGCAAGTTTGCAGATGATACAAACGTGGCTGTTATTGCAGATAGTGAAGATTGATGTCAAAACTTACAGCTGGATCTTGATCGATTGGTTGAGGAATGGTTGACGGAATTTAATACAGAGAAGTGTGAGGTGTTGCATTTTGGAAAGTTTTAGCATGGGTAGGACCTGTACAGGTAGGGCTCTGGGGAATGTTGTAGAGGGATGTGGGAGTGCAGGTCCATAATTCCTTGAAGGTGGTGTCACAGGTAGATAGGGGGGTTAAAAAGGCTTTTTGCACATTGGCCTTCATCATTCTGTGTATTGATTATAGAAATTTGGAGGTCATGCTGCAATTGTATGATGTTGGTGAGGCCACATTTAGAGTATTGTGTTCCGTTCTGGGCACCATGTTGCGGGAAATATGTTGTCAATATGGAAAGTGTACAGAGAAGATGTACGAGGATGTTGCCATGACTTGAGGGTCTGAGCTATGGGGAGTGGTTGAGCAGGGTGGGACTTTTTCCCTTGGCGAGCAGGAGATGAGGGGTGATCTTATAGATGTATAAAATCATGAGAGGAAAAGATCAGGTAGACGCACAGAGTCTCTTGCCCAGAGTAGGGGAATAGAGAATCAGAGGAGATGGGTTTAAGGTGAGGGAGGAAAGATTCAATAGGAATCTAAAGGGTAACTTTTTCATACAAAGGGTGACGGGCGTATAGAATGAGCTGTCAGATGAGGTAGTGGAGGTAGGAACTATTGCAACATTTAAGAAACAATTAAACAGGTACATGGAAGGGTTAGGTTTAGAGGAATAAGGGCCAATGCAGGCAAGTGGGACTAGTGTAGACAGGACATGTTGGTTTGTGTGGGCAAGGTGTCTCCACGCTGTTTCCACGCCTCCAGGGGCGCCGGGGAGATGACTGCCCTGCCAGCAGTCTGTTCGTATTTTCTTTCTTTTTGTTATTTTTTAGTGCGTTAAAAGTTTGTTTTAATGTTCTTCGGTTTGTTTTATGTGGGGGGAGGGGGGAGGGGATCGGGGGAAACTTTTTTTCAGGTTCTTACCTTCCCGAATATTTGATCAATTTTCGGATCACATTCTCCGGGCACCGCAGTCTACCATCGATGGAGCTGGAGGCCTCCTCAGACTGTCGTGAGCCCCGCAGCGGGGCGCGGAATTAACATCGGAGCTGATCCCTTGCCTGGGATCGCTCCCACCGCGATCACCGCGGAACCAACACTAAGGGCTCGGGTGAGGCCGAGTCGGGAAGATCCAATGTCGCGGAAGGTTCGACCAGCCCCGACGCGAGGTTCGATCGCCCGGCGTGAGGGAGCTGACATCCCCCCGATGCAGGAGCTGATCGCCTCGACGCGGAGGGCCCAAACGCCACCGGCTACGGGAGTCAAGATCGTCCCATCAACGGGGGCTCAAGGCCCACGACCGAGGAAGAACTAAGGAAGGACTTGAACTTTATTTCGCCTTCCATCACAGTGAGGAATGTGTAGGAGTCACTGTGGTGGATGCTCATGTTAAAATGTGTTTTTTTGAGTGATCTGTTGCTTTTAATTGTATGACTGACCTGGCCAATGAAATTCCTCGTATGTTGCAAAACATACTTGACGAATAAAGTGTGATACTGATTTTGATTTTGATTCTGATATTACTCTACAACTCTCTATGACTATTTAGGTATCAATGACATAATTATTGATGATTTTATAATATTGATAATTAAACAATTAACAATTAACAAGGAAAAGTGCTTCCTGTCATTGATCCAATTTACCTCACCCTTAGACACCTTGTTTCCCTGAGATTTGTGATCAGTGAGATATGTGACATTGGCAACAGCCTTGTTAAAATTCTAAGTTTATCCTTCCCACTTTTTGTTGTCAGTGGGACAATTCAGTCATTCTTTAGCCCTCTGGCACCACTTTATTGATTGGTGTTTGAAATAAGCTCACTGTAGTTTCTCTCTGTGACTATTTATACACCTTGTCATCTAGGAGCTCAAAATGTTGCAGTCCCATTCTTTTCCATTGTCGAAAGTTTTCCTGAATCCCTTGAATCTCCTTCCTGAATATCTCAATTGTTCTGATTACCTGATTACAATGAATCTCAACAAAACCACTTTGAAGCTGGTATGACGTACCAATTGGTACCCGACGTACCAGCTTCAAAGACGTGTTGTTGAGCCTCATTGTCAGTACTCGTTCTCACCGAGCTCACAGCTAACAATGGCCTGTTTCCTTTATCATCGTTACTTTTTTGCATATCTTTCATTAATTTGTTCCACTGTATATCTCTCTACATCACCATCTATATCTCTAGTTTTCCTTTCACCTGATCAGTCTCGACCCAAAACATCACCTATTCCTTTTCTCCAAAGATGCTGTCTGACCTGCTGAGTTACTCCAGCTTTTTGTGTCTATCTTCAAACCTACAAACCTATACGTCTTTGGAGTGTGGGAGAAAACGAGAACACCCAGAGAAAACCCACACTGTAAGGAGAACTTACAAACTCCGTACAGACAGCAGCGTTGTCAGGATCGAACCCGGGTCTCTAGCGCTATAAGACAGCAGTTCCACTGCTATGCCACTGTGCCACGCTGGCTCTGGGGCTCAAGTTCAAGTGAGTTTACTGTCATGTGTCAATGATAGGACAATGAAATTCTTGCTTTGCTTAAACACAACAGAACATAGTAGGCATTGACTACAAAACAGATCAGTGTGTCCATATACCATGATATAAATATATACACACATGAATAAGTAAACTGATGAAGTGCATATAACAGATAAGGGTTATTAATGTTCAGAGTTTTGTCTGAGCCAGGTTTAATAGCCTGATGGCTGTAGGGAAGTAGCTATTCCTGAACCTGGTTGTTGCAGTCTTCAGGCTCCTGTACCTTCTACCTGAAGGTAGCAGGGAGATGAGTGTGTGGCCAGGATGGTGTGGGTCTTTGATGATACTGCCAGCCTTTTTGAGGCAGCGACTGCGATAAATCCCCTCGATGGAAGGAAGGTCAGAGCCGATGATGGACTGGGCAGTGTTTACTACTTTTTGTAGTCTTTTCCTCTCCAGGGCGCTCAAATTGCCGAACCAAGCCACGATGCAACCAGTCAGCATACTCTCTACTGTACACCTGTAGAAGTTCGAGAGAGTCCTCCTTGACAACCGACTCTCCGTAATCTTCTCAGGAAGTAGAGGCGCTGATGTGCTTTCTTGATAATTGCATCAGTGTTCTCGGACCAGGAAAGATCTTCAGAGATGTGCACATCCAGGAATTTGAAGCTCTTGACCCTTTCAAACATCGACCCGTTAATATAAACGGGACTGTGGGTCCTCATCCTACTCCTTCCAAAGTCCACAATCAGTTCCTTGGTTTTGCTGGTGTTGATGGCCAGGTTATTGTGCTGGCACCATATGGGCAGTTGCTCGATCTCTCTTCTATACTCTGACTCATCCCCATCAGTGATACGTCCCACAGCAGTGGTCTCGTCAGCGAACTTGATGATGGAGTTCACACTATGATCGGCTACGCAGTCATGAGTATAGAGTGAGTACAGCAGGGGGCTGAGCACGCAGCCTTGAGGTGCTCCCGTGCTGATTGTTATCGAGTCTGTCACATTTCCACCAATACGAACAGACTGTGGTCTGTGAATGAGGAAGTCGAGGATCAAATTGCGGATGGATGCGCAGAGACCCAGTTCTGCGAGTTTGGTAAGCAGCTTGGAGGGGATGATAGGATTAAATGCAGAGCTGTGTAATCAATGAATAACAGCCTGACATATGTGTTTTTGTTGTCCAAGTGGTCCAGAGCGGAGTGGAGGGCCAGCGAGATTGCATCCACCGTTGATCAGTTGTGGCGGTAAGCGAACTGCAGTGGGTCCAGGTTTTTGTCGAGGTAGGAGTTGATTTGCGCCATGATCAACCTCTCAAAGCATTTCATCACCACAGGCATTAGTGCCGCAGGTTGATAGTCATTGAGGCACGTCACCTTACTCTTCTTGGGCTCTGCTCCCAGGCAAAACTCCTTGCAGAGGGGAAGAAGTTATTTTTCCGATGTATTTTTGTTATTGATCTTAGTGAGACTGCATTCTATTTGTGCTCTCTGAATGTTTGTTCATGAAATCGTTATGTTAAGTCTATTCTCATTCTCAAATCCAACCGGCTTATCAACAAATAAACTAACTGGTATTCAAACTGCTATTATGAATACCGGAGAGTTGGTGTTCCATTGCTAGTTATTTTGGTGATCGAATAAGATTGTAAATGGAAAGATTTATCTGAAAAGCAAAACATTTTACACGTTGGTACATTTTACTAATTCTGACATTAGCTCATTACATTTGCCTAACTTGCACCTGCCTTTTATGTGTTTTCAAGGAATTTATGCCAACCTGTATTTTGGGTTATAGCATTAAATAGAAGGAAACCTACATATTTGTTGTAAGTCAACAGAATCTCATGAGAATAATTGCAGTTCTTCAATTCTTTTAGTGCTAAAATCATCTCCTACAAAGATTTATAGGGCATTTCTCTGAAACTGTACATAATTTCCCTCCTAAATTAACGCATCACCATGCATGAATCGTTCCAATTTTTCCTTATGAATGATCAGACTGCCAAATTACCTCTTTTAAAACAAAAAATGACAGCCCATGTCTTCTCCGTTTATTAATAATAATTTGTAAGGCACTTTATCTAAGGCCTCCTCAAAGTCCATATACTCCCCATCCACTTGTCCTGCCTTGTCTTTCATGTTCATTACAACTTCCAGAAACTATGAGATACATCAAATGTGGTTTCTCTTTCATAAATCTATGTTGACTGCCCAATTTCCAACGTATTTTTGTGTTGTTATGTTAAGTTTAAATTAAATGTAATTTAAACATTTTTAAGTAGCTTGTATCTTTAAAATATTTAAATGTATTTGCATTATTTTCAAAAGCCATTGACAAAGGGCAAAATGCAGGCAAATGGGACTAGCTTAGATAGGGCATTATGGTCAGTATGGACGGGTTGGGTTGAAGAACCTGTTTCCGTGTTGTATAACTCTATGTCAGTGATGGAGCATTTTGTGTTTATCTTTTGAAAAAACAGCATCTGCAGTTCATTTTATTACATGTTGCATTCACCCCATGTTACAATTCTGTTGCTCAGTCCTGTTAGTTTAATTTAGTTTAGTTTAAAGGCTCAGCAGGGAAACAGGCCCTTCAGCCTGTTGAGACCAGTGATCCCCGCACACTAACATTACATTATACACTAGGGACAATTTTACCAAGCCAATTAACCTACAAATCGGTACGTCTTTGGTGTATGGGAGGAAACCAGTGCTCCTGGAGAAAACCCATGCAGGTCACGGGGTGAACGTACAAATTCTGTACAGATAGCACCCACAGTCAGGATTGAACCTGGGTTCCGGCACTTTAAGGCGACAACTCTACCACTGCACCACTGGGTCTGATGGGAGATAGACCAAGTGACAAGGATTAGAAGTGAAAAAAGAGACAAAGTGTGTAAGATAAGGAAAGATGAGGCAATGTTAGATGTAAAGCTGGAGGGAGGAAAGTGGTTTGAGGGAAATATGGGACTCAGGGGTGAGAGATGAGGGTATGGAAGTGGGGAAATGAGCAGGGTGACTAGGGTGGTGGAAGATAGAGGGAGAAATGTGTGCGCTCCAGGGTAGGTCTGGGTGCAGGGGTGAGAGAAGGGGGTAAGGATGTATTATTTGGAATTGGAGAATTCAATATTCATTCCATTGGGTTAAGGTCCTGTTCTTCCAGTTTACGTGGGTGCTCACCGTAATGGAGGAGGCCTAGGACAGATAGGTCTGTATACTACTTTGAAGGGGAGGTAAAATGATTAGCAGCTGGGATATTTAGCAGACCATGGTTGACTGCGAACTTGTGTTCGCCTCGATTGACACAAAGTGCTGGAGTACCTCAACGTGTCAGGCCGCATCTATGGTGGAAAAAGGATGGGTGACTTTACAGTTCGGAACCCTTCATCAGACTGAAAGTAGAGGTAATGGAACTGGAGATAAGAAATGACCAGAACAAAGCAGGACCGGCAACAGATAACCAAGGGTGGAGCCCATAATGGCCCATTGTTGTCTGGGGAAGAGGTGATAACAAAGGGATACAAGGATGTGAACAGAGGAACTAGTAAGACGACTAGGGAGGAGGAGGAGGGGAAAGAGGGAATGCTTGGGTTACTTGAAATTAGAGAAATCAACATTATCCAACTGGGTTGTAGGCTGTCCAAGCAAAATATGAGGTGCTGTTCCTCCAATTTGTATGTGGTCTGAGCATATGTGTTCAGCGAGACGCCTAGTCTATGCTTGGTATAGCTGATGTAAAGGAGGCCACATTGGAAGCAGAGACTATGGATCACTCTACTTCAGCACCATTGATGCAGACTGTCGCGTGTACTTCATCCCACTTCCTGAAGTCAATAATCAGCTCCTTTATTTTGCTGACATTGAGGAAAAGGTTGTTATCTTGGCATCACGCTACTAAGCCTGCTCTCTCTTCCTTCAGTTGGCTTTACCAACATGCCATCTCTGACATAAGATAGACACAAAGTGCTGGAGTAACTAGCGGTTCAGGCTGCATCTCTGGAGAAAAGTGACGGGTGACGTTTCGGGTCGGGACCCTTCTTCAGACTAAGACAAGGTCTGAAGAAGGGTCCCGACCCCAAAATGAAATCCATCCTTTTTCTCAACAGATGCTGCCTGACCCGCTGAGTTAATCCTGCACTTTGTGTCTGTCTTTGATACAGTATATACCAGCATCTGCAGTTCCTTTCTACACATCTCTGTGACAAGGTGTGTACTAATAATCCCGTGAAGTGCATTAGGACATTTAGTCTCATAAAACACATATTAAAATATTGTTGACAACATACATATAAAGCACATAGCATTCCATGCAATTTTCACTACGTGAGCCACTATATAGTACATAGTGCTACTAATTTTATGTTACGATCATAGATGGATATTTTATATTGACAGATATCTTTGCCTGGATCAACTACTACACATATCAACAGCAATATGCATAGATGTTTGTCATTTATCACATAATTACAGTGTCTAATATTGTCAGGATGTCATGAGGAATCTCATATCGAAAGTGCAGTAATTTTCATCAGATGAATGGTTCGAGCAAGGCAAATATATATTTGTGCTACTTGTCAAAATGAAATGTATTATTAAAAGAAATTATGGCCAAAGAATGCATTTAAGGATCATGCTCCTGTATATTGACAAAAGAATGTGTCCAAGACAACTACTAATTTCACAGCAAATTTTTGATTTGTCGATTCCACTCAGCCCAGTTTTAATATGTTTGAATAGAGAAATGTAATAAATTTGATTTAAGCAATTATATAAAACCACATTTCTGTCTTCATAGCACCTGAATCAAAAATATCAAATGCTACTAGGATTTATAAATAGCTCAACAATACTGTATTGCTCATTTATATTAGAGTAAGAATAAGGTAATGGTTCATATTTGATAACAAGCTTGCATTAATTTCTATTATTTCCATGGCTCTTTTAAAATAATTTTTATGTTGTGCCATTATAAATACCTCTTAATGTTTTTCATAGTTTCTTTGTGGTCAGTGATGTTGCAATATGTGGGTGGGAACCAAATGGAGTGCAAGACTTGTTAATGGTACAATTAGTGCAATTATTTTGTTTTCAACAGGTGACAACTGAACTCGATAATGAATGCACCAAAACCTTCAAAGGTACTTCCAGTGCAGCTCCAATGGCAGCTGGTATAATTGCATTGGTCCTTGAGGTCAAGTAAGTATCGGAACACAAAATGTCCTGTAATGTAGAAATACCATACATAATACTGTCCTGTTCTGAAATGCCAGGTGGATTCATAGATTGATTGAAAAATACAGCTTGGAAGCAGGCCCTTCAGCCTGAAAAAGTTTGAGCCTGCCCAACTCCTCCCCAAAGATCAGGCCTTTGAGTCCTTGTAACATCCTTGTAAATCTTCTCTGCACTCTTTCCAGCTTTATGACATCGTTCATACAGCAGGCTGACCAAAACTAAACACAATAGTCCAAATGTGGCCTCAATGATGTTTTGTTCTGTAACATAACATCCCAACTTCTACATCTAATATCTTGACTGTTGATGGTCAATGTACCAAATGCCTTCTTTACCACCTTATCTACCAGTGATGCCACTTTGAGGGAACTATGTACCCTGTACTCCTAGATCCCTCTGCTCTACAACACTCCCCAGGAGCCTGCCATTCACTGTGAAGGTCCGGCCCACGTTTGACTCCCCAAACATATCTGCATTAAACTCCATTAGTCATTCCTCAGCCCACTTGCTCAGCTAACCAAGATCCTGCTGTAATTTTTGATAACTAATTTCACTGTCTACGATACGGTACTTTAGTGCCGTCTGCAAATTTTCTAAAATCATGCCTTGAACATATATACAATCCAATAATTAGGTTTGTTTTAGTTTAGTTTAGAGATATAGTGTGGAAACAGGCCCTTTGGGCCACAGAGGCCGCGCCGACCAATGATCACCCGTAACTAGTTCTATCCTGCACGCAAGGGACAATTTACTGAAGCCAATTAACCAACCAACCCGCACGTCTTTGGAATGTGAGAGAAAACCCATGCGGTCACAGGGAGAATGTACAGACAACACCAGTAGTCAGTATCAAACCCGGGTGTGTGGTGCAGTAAGGCAACAACTATCGCTGTACCACTGTATGAATGTAAATCATAAATATTTAGGTGTTTACAAAACTAATTAGAATAATTGGTGAAAAAAATAGAAACACAGGTACGCAGTAGTCACCCAGGAGTGAGAAAATATGAAAATTGTTTCTTGTAAGGCACATCTGAAGCAAGGTTCTACTGAAAGGTAACTGTCAAAACATTTTTACATTTTGCATGTTCATATTCTATTTTCGCTTTGCATATTTTCTATTGTTTATTCCATACTTCTTGCAAGTGCAAATTTGTTAACTTGTACCGAAAGTGTTGAGTAGAACTAAACCAAGAAATCCAGATTCTCCAACTGGAATATGATAAGGGTACTGGTGCCTAAATCTAAAGAAGGGTCCTCACCCAAAATCTCACCTCTGCATTCCCTCTCCTGACCTTACCTGACCCGCTGAGTTCCTCGAGTACTTTGTACCTTATACATGTGCTTGAGAGAAATTGACCAGTCCCACATACAGATGTGTCAAAGGAAATTCTCAACTTGAGCATTGGTCACAAAAATAAAGCAAATGATAACATGGTTCAAAAATCTTTATTGGTTTCATGGTCAGCAAAGAAAAAAAGTTCCATTCACTAACCTAGGTAGACCAATTGGTGAGAAGTTCAGGAGAAAAGGATGGGGCTGAATTTGAAAAAGAATTGAGGCCTATTTATTTACCTTGAAATATTTTGAGGTAATTCCAAGAAATTGAAAATATTTATTACTGATTTAGTTTGGTGGGTATTGAATTTTTGTGAAGTGAGGATCAAGAGCCCCTACACACCCACAATATGGACTGTTTACACTGCTGAACTCTGGGAGGAGGTACCGCAGCATGAAGAGCGGGACAACCAGGTTCTGCAACAGCTTCATCCCCCAGGCCATAAGACTATTGAACTCACAATCAAACCGAGGCTAGAACTTTCTTATACATTGCCACTTTTAAAAACTTTCCTACATATCTATTTTACAGAACTATGCACATGAAGCACTTTTTATGGACACTAAGTACTTTTACTGATCGCCTGATATAAATGTTATATTCTGCTGCTACTTTGAAGAGTCAATGCAACTAAATTTTGTTCAATGTGCATTGTGTCTATGTGTATACCTGAATGACAATTAAAGTTAAAGTTATAAAGTTATAAGTTTACTTAAAAATAATCCAATCTCTATGTATCTATACTAATTCAAAGCAAATCTTCCCAAATGCACAAGTTGGGTGCTTTAAATTGTCTTGTCTTAACCAGTTGCTTATTTCCATGGATGCACCTGCTCCACATTGAGTTCAAGTGTTATACACATAAAACCTGTGTCACGGGCAACCTCACAGTGAGCATAGCACAGATTGTGAGGCAAATACTAGGAGAATTAAGGTTTCATCAGTGATCAATCTTAAGTCAGAAGTGTTTTCAATGCAACCAAAAATAATTTGAGAATATTGAACAATAGTTTCTCATATTTATGATTTGAATAGGTTAACTTTGGACAAATGACCACTCGGAGAGTAACTTGGAATATTCTAGAACATGGGACATAGAATAATACACATAGGAACAGGTCCTTCAGTCCAGTGTTGAGCCAAACATGATGCCAAGTTAAACTGATCTCATCTACCTGTGCATGATCCATATCCCTCTAATCCCTGCACTTCCAAGTGCCTGTCCAAAAGAATCTTAAACACCACTATCGTATCTGCCTCCATCACCACCCCTGGCAATGTCACTCTCTGATTTTAAAAACTTGCACCGCACATCTCTATTAAACTTTCTTCCTCTCATCTGATAGCTATGCCCTCTAGTATTGGACATTTCCACCCTGGGAAAAAGGTTCAAACTCACTATCCTATCAATGCCTCTCATAACTTTATATTCCTCTATCATGTTTTCCCTCGCTCTCCAACGTTCCAGAGAAAACAATCCAAGTTTGTAGCAGAAACCCTCTATCCCAGGCAGCATTCTGGTAAAAACATCCCCCACACTCTCTCCAAAGCCTCCACATTCTTCATGTTATGAGGCAACCAGAACTGCGTGTAATACTCCAAATGTGGCCTAACCAATGTCTTATCCTTAGTAATTAATAGATTCAGCAACATTCAGCAACATATTGAATATGCTCTGGTAAGAATTAGTTCAGCCTTGAGCTGATGCTCAAATATTGGAGAAACATGGAAATCATTTTCAAAGAAAGATTTTGCAGATATGAAGGATTTTGTCTACATTGTGCCATGGAAGAATGCTTGGGCAGCTCTTAATTTTATGGTCAAGGCAGAGAATGTTTTGTTTATTATTGTCATGTGTACCGAGGCACAGTGAAAAGCTTTTTTTGTTGCGTGCTATCCAGTAAACGGAAAGACGAGATGATTACAATCAAGCTGTCCACAGTGTACAGATATATGAGAGGAAATTAAGAAGGGCAGAGATAGAATGAGAAATGCTGCTGTTGGAGTAGAGGTTTAAAAGAGAGAAGCGATTGTAATGAATGATTGCAGATCCGTTTCTGGGACCAGCAGGCAGAGAGTCGCCTGGCTTGGGATTTTTATCATAAAAGGCGCTGCATGAAAGACCATCTGAAAAATGAAAATCCATCATTTTCAAATGCTGAAAATCCGAAGTTAAAGCGAAAGATGCTGGAGATGCCAGCGGGTCATGTAGCATTAATGGAATGGGAAATAGGATTAATGCTTACGGATGAAGACCTTTCATCACAACATGAAAAATGGTTTTCAGGCAACCGAAGAAGCTGCCCATAACAAAAATTAGGTCCCCTTACATATGCTAATGTGGGAACTAATGGTTGTTTATGGATTCATCTGGGGAAATTGGGCTGGGCCTGCTCTGTATATCAATTTGAGATGTAAGTTGATAGGACATAGGACCAGCTTTAGGTCATTCAGCCCATCGAGCCAGCTCTGCCATTCGATCTTGGCTGATCTAATTATCCCTCTCACCCCCATTCTCCAGCCTTCTCCCCAAAACCTTTGACACCCTTACTAGTCAAGAACCTATCAATCTCTGCTTTAAAAATACCCAATGACTTGGCCTCTACCTCCATCTATGGCAATGAACTCCACAGATTCACCACCCTCTGGCTAAAATGTAGGCCCATAAATTAATAAATGATAGGAGCAGAATTAGGCCATTTGGCTCATCGTCTGTTCCACCATTCAATCATGGTTGACCTACCTTTCCCTATCAAACCCATTCTCCTGCCTTCTCTACATAATCCCTGACATCATTACTAAGCAACTCTAGGTCTGATGCTGTGTCCTTTGGTCCTAGATCATGTAGATGTGGTCTATCCAGCAGCTCCCAATAAAATAGCATGTAATTAATGTCTTGAAGTTGACCTGGAAATAGATTGGAATGGTAATGTCAGTCTCATGAAGGGCCTCAACCAGAAACACCACCAATTTCTTTTCTCCAGAGATGCTGCCTGACCCGTTGAATTACTCCAGTATTTTGTGGCTATCTTTGGAATGGCAATCTCTCCAGCCGTTTCCAATCTCTCCTGCCCCACAGTATTTCCGCTAACTAGTGAAAGTTAAGTTTATGAACCATTCTCTCCTCCTCTCCCCTGCTCCAGGATTTGCTTCAGGGTTGCTGTCAGCCAGGGAGGGAATCTGAATTTAATTTATTTAGTTGGGGAAGCCGCTTCTAAAAGCATGATGGAAACAGCAGCACTTCACCATCATCCTATATATACCCATATATTAATACCAAAAGGATAACGAGGGATAAAATTGGTCCATTAGAGAGTCAGAGTGGACAGCTATCTGCAGAGCCAAAAGAGATGGGGGAGATATTGAACAATTTCTTTTCTTCGGTATTCACCAAGGAGAAGGATATTGAATTATGTGAGGTAAGGGAAACAAGTAGAGTAGCTATTGAAACTATGAGATTCAAAGAAGAGGAAGTACTGACACTTTTGAAAAATATAAAAGTGCATAAGTCTCCAGGTCCGGACAGGATATTCCCTAGGACATTGAGGGAAGTTAGTGTAGCAATAGCAGGGGCTATGACAGAAATATTTCAAATGTCATTAGAAACGGGAATAGTGCCGGAGGATTGTCGTACTGCGCATGTTGTTCCATTATTTCAAAAGGGTTCTAAGAGTAAACCTAGCAATTATAGACCTGTTAGTTTGACGTCAGTGGTGGGCAAATTAATGGAAAGGATACTTAGAGATAATATATATAAGCATCTGGATAAACAGGGTCTGATTAGGAACAGTCAACATGGATTTGTGCCTGGAAGGTCATGTTTGACTAATCTTTTGGAATTTTTTGAAGAGGTTACTCGGGAAATTGATGAGGGTAAAGCAGTGGATGTTGTATATATGGACTTCAGTAAGGCCTTTGACAAGGTTCCTCATGGAAGGTTGGTTGGTTAAGAAGGTTCAATTGTTGGGTATTAATGGTGGAGTAGCAAGATGGATTCAACAGTGGCTGAATGGGAGATGCCAGAGAGTAATGGTGGATGGCTGTTTGTCAGGTTGGAGGCCAGTGACTAGTGGGGTGCCACAGGGATCTGTGTTGGGTCCACTGTTGTTTGTCATGTACATCAATGATCTGGATGATGGTGTGGTAAATTGGATTAGTAAGTATGCAGATGATACTAAGATAGGTGGTGTTGTGGATAATGAAGTAGTTTTTCAAAGTCTACAGAGAGATTTAGGCCAGTTGGAAGAGTGGGCTGAAAGATGGCAGATGGAGTTTAATGCTGATAAGTGTGAGGTGCTACATCTTGGCAGGACAAATCAAAATAGGACGTACATGGTAAATGGTAGTGAATTGAGGAATGCAGTTGAACAGAGGGATCTAGGAATAACTGTACAGTTCCCTGAAGGTGGAATCTCATGTAGATAGGGTAGTAAAGAAAGCTTTTGGTGTGCTGGCCTTTATAACTCAGAGCATTGAGTATAGAAGTTGGGATGTAATGTTAAAATTGTACAAGGCATTGGTGAGGCCAATTCTGGAGTATGGTGTACAATTTTGGTCGCCTAATTATAGGAAGGATGTCAACAAAATGAGAGAGTACAGAGGAGATTTACTAGAATGTTGCTTGGGTTTCAGCAACTAAGTTACAGAGAAAGGTTGAACAAGTTAGGGCTTTATTCTTTGGAGCGCAAAAGGTTAAGGGGGGACTTGATAGAGGTCTTTAAAATGATGAGAGGGATAGACAGAGTTAACGTGGATAAGCTTTTCCCACTGAGAGTAGGGAAGATTCAAACAAGAGGACATGACTTGAGAATTAAGGGACAGAAGTTTAGGGGTAACATGAGGGGGAACTTCTTTACTCAGAGAGTGGTAGCTGTGTGGAATGAGCTTCCAGTGAAGGTGGTGGAGGGAGGTTCGATTTTATCATTTAAAAATAAATTAGATAGTTATATGGACGGGAAAGGAATGGAGGGTTATAGTCTGAGTGCAGGCAGAGACTAGAGAAAATATGTGTTCGGCACGGACTAGAAGGGCCGAGATGGCCTGTTTCCGTGCTGTAATTGTTATATGGTTATATGGTTATATGGTTATCCTGGTGAGGTCTGAAGGCCAGTATTATGTTGATAGCCTGGACCTTTTGTCTTTGGGAAGAAAAGGTTTGACACTTGATAACCGGCCCAAATTAGCATATGGTGTTGGGGATTTTCAGCTAATTTACCAAGGATCGGAAATATTCTTGGTAGGATATTCCTCGAGTAGTAGTATGGATATATCAAGCCGCTCATCAGCCCCCAAAAAAAAATCAGGTTAACTGCTGCATATACGGAGCCCTCCATAATGTTTGGGCCAAAGACCCATCATTTATTTATTTGCCTTTGTACTCCACAATTTGAGATTTGTAATAGAAAAAAATCGCTTGTGGTTAAAGTGCACATTGTCAGATTTTAATAAAGGCCATTGTTATACATTTTGGTTTCACCATATAGAAATTACCGCAGTGTTTATACATAGTCCCCCCCATTTCAGGGCACCATAATGTTTAGGACACAGCAATGTCAAGTAAATGAAAGTAGTCATGTTTAGTATTTTGTTGCATATACTTTGCATGCAATGACTGCTTAAAGTCTGTGATTCATTGACATCACCAGTCGCTGGGTGTCTTCTCTGGTGATGCTCTGCCAGGCCTGTTTTGCAGCCATCTTTAGCTTATGCTTGTTTTGAGGGCTAGTCCCCTTCAGTTTTCTCTTCAGCATATAAAAGGCATGCTCAATTGGGTTCAGATCGGGTGATTGACTTGGCCACTCAAGAATTGACCATTGTTTAGCTTTGAAAAATTCCTTTGTTACTTTAGCAGTATGTTTGGGATCGTTGTCTTGCTGTAGAATGAACCGCCGTCCAATAAGTTTTGAGTCATTTGTTGGAACTTGAGCAGATAGGATGTGTCCATACACTTCAGAATTCATTATGCTACAACCATCAGCAGTTGTATCATCAATGAAGATAAGTGAGCCAGTACCTTCAGCAGCCATACATGCCCAGGCCATAACACCCCTGCCATCGTGTTTCACAGATGAAGTGATATGCTTTGGATCTTGGGCAGTTCCTTCTCTCCTCCATACTTTGATCTTGCCATCACTGATATAAGTTACTCTTTGTCATCTGTCCACCAGAACTGTGGTGCTCTTTTAAGTACTTCTTGGCAAACTGTAATCTGGCCATCCTATTTTTGCGGTTAACCAATGGTTTGCATCTTGCAGTGTAGCCTCTGTATTTCTGTTCATGAAGTCTTCTGCGGACAGTGATAATTGATAAATCCACACCTGACTCCTGAAGAGAGTTTCTGATCTGTCGGACAGGTGTTTGGGGATTTTTCTTTATTATAGAGAGAATTCCTCTGTCATCAGCTGTGGAGGTCTTCCTTGGCCTGCCTGTCCCTAAGCTCACCAGTGCTCTCTTTCTTCTTGATGATGTTCCAAACAGTTGATTTTGGTAAGCCTAAGGTTTAGCTGATGTCCCTAACAGTTTTATTCTTGCTTCTCAGTCTCTTAATGGCTTCTTTGACTTTCATTGGCACAACTTTTGTCCTCATGTTGATAAACAGCAAACTCGATGCTGAGAGCTCTCTTATATTGCATTAAGGAGGCAATTAAACACTCCTGAGCAATAACAGATGCCTGTGAAGCCATGTGTCCCAAACATTATGGTGCTCTGAAATGGGGGGACTATGTATAAACACAGCTGTAATTTCTACATGGTGAAACTAAAATGTATAAAAATACCCTTTAATAAAATCTGACAATGCACTTTAACCACATGTGATGTTTTTCTTTTACAAATCACAAATTGTGGAGTACAGAGGCAAATAAATAAATGATGGGTCTTTGTCCTAAACATTTGGATGCAAAATATTCCAACAAACGTAGTTCCCTTTAGTATCTCAAATAGGAACCAGTGGGTACTCAGTAAGGAGCAGTACAGGTGCAATATTTCCCAGGGTAGACCAACAAAAAATTATGCGATTAAAATACTCATGCATTGACATTTAGGAAGATAAATTATTTTATACTTTATTTTCTGTGTTTGTTTCGCTAATTGATGTTGTTTTTGTGAAATGAAAGTTTGGACATTATGAAGTGAGGTATTTATAAATTGGTTCACAGTCATTTGGTGTAATTATGCAGAGCAATCATGTTGATCTAACTACAGATGCTATCAATGATGTAATAGATGAATTGATATCATTTAAACAAAATGAAACAAAAAATGTGGATGACTGAGGTCACATTGACAGGATTGTATATAGATGCCACAAAAGTAACCTAGGTCATTGCTTCCCCTTCAATCTCTTCTAAATCAAAAGTACTGTTGAATTTGCAAGGGTAAAACCAGGAGGTTGAATGCACAAATTGCATCAAGATATATATATTTGATGCAATTTGACACCCACCAGGTCATAGGGAAACGTACATTGTCCATACCGTAGTTGGAACAAACCAGCGTCCCTGGCACAGGAAGGCAGCAACTCTACTGCTGCACCATCGTGCTGCCCTTACAGGGAGACAATGTTTTGGGTCAGGATCCTTCTTCAAGACTGGAGTAGGGGAGTGATAGCTAGTCGAAAGAAGTGAGGGGGAGGCTTAGGACTAGAACTGGCAAGTGTTAGGTGGATCCAGATAAGGAGTGGTTAATTGGAAGTCAGGTTGGGAGAGAAGGCTGGAGATGATAAGACAAAGAGCTGCGGATGGTGGAATTTGCAGGGAATGGAGGGATGTGGATCATGTGTAGGCATAAGAAATCAGTTCACTGAGTCCACTGCCCATCGATCACCCGATCACACTAGTTCTATGCTATCCCACTTTCTTGTCCACTCTGTACACATCCCAGGCAATTTACAGAAGCCAATTAGCGCACAAACCCGGCTTTGGGATGTGGGAGGAAAACTGAACACCTGGATGAAACCCTCATGGTAACAGGGAGAACATGCAAACTCCACACAGACAGCACCCAAGGTCAGGATCAAAGCTGAGTCTCAGATGGTGTGAGGCAGCAGCTCTACCAGCTGTGCCAATGTGCCACCCATTTTGATGTGCACCTCAGAGCGAAGCCTACTACTACTTCTCTAAGAAGGAACTGACAGAGATGTCTCAAGTTGCATCCACAACTGCAGCAACAGAGCAGGCCATGGGTACCTTGATGGTTCAGGTGAGGATCACAGTGACCATCAGTTTCTGTGCCTCTGAACAATTTCATCATTCCGTTGTCGGTACTTATGACATTTACATGTTCTTGACTCCTGTCTCTAGATTTCCAGCTGATGTAATAGACTGTGAGATTTCACGTTGCATTAGACATTTCCACCGGGAAGGTGCTTTCAGTTCCAGAGCAGATTTAATCGTTTTCTATAATAGAAAGTGGGAGGCTGCAAGAACATATAGATTCCCGAGGATTGCAGGTTTCTAGGGAGCCCCATTTGAATTCGCAGATCGTCCAAATTGCAAGATATTTCGTAGATGCATAGTTGCACAGCAAAGAAATGGGCCCCAAGGCTCACAACGTCACTGCTGACCTTTTTTTGCCCATCTACACTAATTCAATTTGCTCCCATTGGTACCATTTTTTTTGTCTTCCCTATTCAATTCCTTAATGTGCAGCATGTCTACAAATACACCACAAGAGAGTGGGTTTGTTCTGACAATGCATTCATTCTGACTCTAACTATCTATGCATTCTGACTCCTCTACAAAGCCCAGTCACAAAAGGAGAACATGCAACAATGGACACTACTCTGCCTCCTAGAGTTGGTATTCAAAAGCAACATTTGGGGTGTTGTACGCAGTTCTGGTTGCCCCATTGCAGGAAGGATGTGGAAGATTTGAAGTGAATGTAGAATAGGTTTATCAGAATGCTGTCTGGATTAGGGCATTAGCTATAAAGAAAGATTTTACTAACTTTAATTATTTTCTCTGGGACCTGGGAGGTTAAGGGTAGAACTGATAGAAGTATATAAAATTATGAGAGGCATAGATAGAGAGTCAGGACTGTTTGCTCAGGATTTACATGTCAAGAATTAGAGAGCATGGATTTATGGATTTTTGTAACTTTGGTTGTTTGACAATTCAGTGAAACCATTTCATGCCTTTCATCAGACCTGCATCTAAATCAGATCATCACTCAATCTGTCTTCATAAACCTCCTTCAAAATTGAGTCTTTCTATGAAACTCAAGGTATTTCCAATGTTGTGACAGGGAAATTATTTTTCGCATCCTACCACGCTACATTTAGGAACCCAGATTGTCTCAACAAGGCACTGAGCATATAAAGTGTGGTGACTCTTGTGCACTGACTTAATGTGGTCTATTATCATACATTCTTGGTTCAAACAATGATTGTACCTACTGTATAATAGGATTGTGATTGAACTGTATGCAAGAAAGAATTTCACCTTAATAAGGTACATGTGACAATAAAGTAGCAATGGTTCCATTGACTATTGAACCACTTTCACAGCTTTCTGCGAGAGAGAATTCCAAACATGCACAACCGTCTGAGAAAATAAACTTCCCCTTTTGAAATTGATGGTCCCTTATTCCGAAACTATGCTTTTCTGTTGGCCCTTTAGTTGACTTTAGAGATACAGTGGAAATAGGCCCTTCAGCCCACTGAGTCTGCGCCAACCAGTGTTCACCACATACACTAGCACTTTCCTACATACTAGAAACAATTTACAATTTTACTGCAGCCAATTAACCTAGAAACCTGTGTAGGAAGGAACTTCAGATGCTGTTTTACACCGATGATAGACACAAAATGTTGGAGTAACTCAGCGGGACAGGCAGCATTTCTGGAGAGAAGGAATGGACTGAAGAAGGGTCTCGATCCGAAACGTCACCCATTCCATCTCTACAGAGATGCTGCCTGTCCTGCTGAGTTACTCCAGCATTTTGTGTCAACCTACAAACCTGCATGACTTTGGAGTGTGGGAGGAAGCTGAAGCACCCAGAGAAAATGCACAAAGTAGCAGGGAGAATGCACAATCTTCATATCAACAGCATCCGTAGTCAGGATCGAACCCGAGATCCTGGCGCTGTAAGGCAGCTACTCTACCACTGCGCCACTCTGCCACCCTGCCTGTCATCCTCAGAATATTTTATTTTACAGTCAGATCATCTCTTAACTTCTATACTCCAATGGATGTACACTCATTCCAGGGTTTAGTTCAGTCGTTGGTTGTTCCAAGTTCCACATCTCAGTGGAGGTTTGATAAGATGTTAATTAGGTTTGATAATTGGCAAACATTGTGAATATCAGTAGATTGGATAGCTTTTATTTTCTAAAATTTGGAGGGAGAGTTCTCTTGCTTATGTGCGGAATAATTAAAACATTATGCTTCTTCTTGTTCTCATGAAAGGCCATTGACTTGAAACATTACATTTCACTCTCCATAACTGCTATTTGGCCTAGTGAACATTTTCTCTTATGTTTCCAATTCCAATTATCTGCATTTATTTTGCATCTGATTTATAATTTCCTCTTGAATTATTAAGCATTGAGTGAACTGGGTGATTATGGCTATGGAGTGGCATTTTGAGGAATGGGAATGATCCGCCAAATGTCAGGAGCAGATACAATACAATACCTTTATTTGTCATTTGAACCTCGCATGATGTTCAAACGAAATTTAGTTTCTGCAGCCATACAATAAAAGAACCAAGACACACACCAACACTATTCACATAAACATCCATCACAGTGAGTTCCTCCTCACTGTGATGGAAGGCAAAGTCTTGTCTCTCCCCTGCACTCCATTCCCCTCCCGAAGTCGAGGTCAAAGCCCCCGGCGGGCGCTAGTCCGCGGCAAATTAAAGCCGCGCCGGGCGTTGTAGGGCCCCCCTCCAGGTCACTCTCAACCCCGCAATTCGTGCGGGAGAAGTCGCCGCTGCCGGTGCCCCGCAAAGCAGTCTCCCACCGGGAACCCGCGAGCTCCCGGTGTCACCATCCACCGGAGCCGGGCCGCAGCAACGCGCCACCGCAGCTCTCCACGCCCCGAAGCCGGCCAGCTTCACGGAGGTAGGTCCGTAGCTCCACAGCAGCTCCACAGCTCCACAGTAGCTCCACAGGCTCCACGGCTCCACAGCTCCACAGCTCCACGGAGGTAGGTACGCATCTCCCCAGCTCCACAGGCTCCGTGACTTGAGCCCCCAGGTCGCTCCGGTTGGAGGCCGCTCCACGGCGCTAGGCCCCAACGGCAACGGAGACCCGACAGGGAAAAGGTCGGGTCTCCATGCAGGGAAGAGATTAAAAGTTTCCCCCACCCCCCACACATACACATTAAAAAAAAAACCCGCTACAAACTAAACCCTCAACAGGACAAAAAAAAAACAAAAAAACACAGACAGACTGCAGAGGCCGCTGCGACGTCGGTCGCGCCGCCACGAAAGTGGCTTCAAAAGGTGGAGGTCGTAAAGTATGTTATTTCTTTTTTTGGAGTGAAACCAAGTTTCTAAATCGTAATTAGAACGTAATTAGCAATTTGACTCATCTGATCCTTGATAGATACCAGGGGAGCAAGCACCTTGATCCCAATCCCCTTCGGCTTGGTTATATCCCTGCAACAACTTCTCTCTTGCATATGCCCATCAACTCCCCGTTAACTTACCTCATGCCCATTAACGTACACTCAGAGATGTTTTATAACAACCCATTGATCTGCTGCCACCAAAACCCATCGTAGGGCGAATGTGCAAACTCTACACGGATAGCACCAAAGAGGCCAGGTTCAAACCCTGGAGCTCCGAGGCTGCTCCATAACCATGCCACCATTCTTCTTATATCCATCCCTTTCATCCCATGAACCTTCCCTGCATTAATTCCAATGCAACCACATCTTTCCCAAAATATATAGATGAAACCTAGTTGCAGCACTCCAGGTGGTATCCCGGCAACTTCCTTTCAAAACTCACCTACTTTTATGATCCACAAACAAAAAGGCCAACATTCCTTTAACCTTCCTAATTACAAGCAGTACTTGCTTGTTAATTTATTTTAACTTCATATAGGCAGTTCGCAGATTACAATCCTGAAAAGCATCCAGAAGCCTATTTCTCCATAAGTCAGTACATCTGCTTTCTATGGCTACGCATATCACATGTGTGAATGTGTGTGAATGTGTGTGAGTGATTGGTGGTGGTCGGAGGGGCCGTAGGCGCAGATTGGCAGCCACGCTTCCGTCAGTCTGCCCCACGGCAGCTGTGGCTACAGAAGTAGCTTACCACCACCGAGTGTGACTGAGGAGTGAATGAATAATGCGATGTAAAGCGCCTTGAGTATTAGAAAGGCGCTATATAAATCCCATCCATTATCCCTCTCCAACACTCGCTATAATTTAGACTTTTGAGATACAGTGCAGAAACAGGCCCTTCGTCCCATTGAGTCCACGCTGACAATTGATCACCTGTACACCAACACTATACTACACATTAGAGACCGTGTTTACGTCTTTGTAGTGTGGAAGAAAACCAAAGCACCTAAAGAAAACCCACGAGGTCGCAGGGAGAATGTAGAAACTCCGTACAGACAGCACCCAGGAAAAACAAGAGCACCGTCCACCCTACCGCCTCGCTCCCAGAGGAGCTTAACACCTTCTATGCCCGGTTCGATGCAAATAACACAGCGCCCACCATGAGTCCACAGGGTGTGCAGGGGGACTACCTCACTGACCCTACAAATGGCAGACGTGAGGTGGCCCTTCAAAAAGGTCAATGACCGCAAAATTCCCAGGCCGGATGGTATTCCAGGGCGGGCTCTCGAGGCGTGCGCTGATCAACTGGCAGAGGTGTTCGCCAACATCTTCAACCTATCCCTGAGTCAGTCTGTGGATCCCACTCCCTTCATAGCATCCATCATTTTTCCTGTTCCAAAGAAACCATTAATCTCCTGTTTAAATGACTACCGTCCTATCGCACTGACATCAGTCATCATGAAGTGCTTCGAGCGGCTAGTCAAAACTCACATCTGCTCCTCTCTCCTTGACACCTTGGACCCTCTTCAGTTTGCGTATAGACCAAACAGGGCCACGGACGATGCCATCGCCATGGCAACTCACACTGCTCTCACCTACCTGAACAAAGAGAATACATATGTGAGAATGTTCTTCATTGACTACAGCTTGGCATTCAACACTTTCATTCCCTCAAAACTTGTCCCCAAGCTCCTTGATCTTGGGCTGGAGACCTCCATCTGCGGCTGGATATTCAACTTCCTGACGAGCAGGCCCCAGGTGCTGAGAATTGCCAGCCACACCTCTTCCTCACTGATCCTCAACACAGGTGCACCACAGGGCTGTGTGCTCAGTCCTCTCCTGTACTCCCTGTTCACGCACAATTGTACTGCTAAGCACAGCTCCAACATCATCTTAAAGTTTGCTGATAACACAACCATCCTAGGCCTCATCACAGACAATAATGAGACGGCCTATAGAGAGGAAGTAAAGGCACTAAACAGCTGGTGCCAGGAAAATAACCTCTCTCTCAATGTCAGCAAAACTAAAGAGATGATCGTGGACTACAGGAGACACTAAAGGAGTGGACACCTCCCCATCCACATCGGTGATGCTGAGGTTCAAAGGGTCAGCAGCTTCAAGTTCCTCAGTGTGCACATCACTGAGGACCTCTCTTAGACACTGCACACGGACACAATAACTAAGAAAGCCCGCCAGCGGCTCTTTTTCCTGAGAAGACTGAGGAGGTTCTGCATGAACGCCAGCATCCTCACAAACTTCTACAGTTGCACCATCGAGAGTCTGCTGACGGGCTGCATCACAGTCTGGTACGGGAACTGTTCTGCCCACAGCCGCAAATCACTACAGAGAGTGGTGAAGGCGGCACAGCACAACACTGCAACTGTCTCCCGGCCATTCAGGACATTTTGCACCGGTGGTGCCTGCGGAAGGCACACAGCATCATCAAGGACCACAGCCACCCAGCACGCAGACTGTTCTCCTTGTTGCCGTCAGGCAGACGATATAGGAGCGTGGCTGCATGCACCACCAGACTTAAGAATAGTTTTTATCATCATGCCATCAGGCTTCTGAACTCATAAACACATTATATATGTTTATTATTTTATATATTATTGTCTTTTACCTACCATTGTCACTTTTATTTTTTTTATTTACCTTAATTTTATCCTTGTAATATTATTGCTGTGACCCGTTGTCTTGTCAAACACATTTCATTGTACCGTTGACCCTGTGTTAACCTACATATGACAAATAAAACTGAACTGAACTGAATCGAACCCAGGCCTCTGGCGCTGTAAGGCAGCAACTCTACAGCTGTGCCACTATTCTTTCATTTCAATAAATAACCACCTATACAAGGATTCCCAGATATCCTTGTACCACAACATTTTGAAGAGTCACTCCATTTAATAATTATTTGCTTTTTCATGCATTCTTCCAAAGCACCAACCTTACATTTGTTCCACATTATACTCAATCTGCCAACTTTTACCTACTCATTCAATCTATCTATATTTCTTTCCAGGATCCTTGTGGCCTTCTCACAACTTGTTAACCCATTTGCACTGATTTACCCTGATTCTGTTTGCTGGCCACTCCCCTCATCCGTATTAATTTATTACTCCATCCTCAACTGTGATCTTTGTATGGTGGTCATTTCTATAGCATCTTATTGAATGCCGTCTGAAAAACCAAATACATGGCATCTACTGGTTTCCTTCATCCACCCTGTCTGTCATATCCTCAACAAACATTAATAAAGTTGCCAAACATGTTCTCCCATTCGTAAAACCTTATTGACTACTAGATTGCCTGAAGACAAGCTGAGAGGGAGCAATTGTGGACTAGAAGAAATTACAGAGAAAGAGACAAACACTAAAAAGAAAAAGAAAAAGAGAAAAACACTAAAAACAAAATTGGACCCTGACACGGAAGACTCAGATCTGCTGTAGTTTTGGGAGCAACAGCAGCAGGAGTTTAGCAAGAGATACGACTGATTGGCTCTAGCCCAAGTGGGAGGAGAGAAGTGAGTCAGAGGGGTGAAAACTGAGGAATTTGGTTTGTAAATTGGTAAATCAGGCAATTTATCAGTCAATTTAAGCAAGACGGCTTAGCGAGCGGCAGTGAGTGAGCGGCCTTGTGAGGGAAGTGTGAGTCTTTGGCTCGAGAGTCTTCGGAGAGGAGACCACGCAATACGCTTGAGAGGTAGAGACGAAAGAAGGAGATGTCAGGCAAGCTGATTCAGTGCGATGCTTGCAGTATGTGGGAGGTCAAGGACACCGCTGGTGCCTCTGGCTGCTACAAATGCGAGAAGTGCATCCAGGTAGAGCTCCTGAAGGGCCGTGTTGGGGAACTGGAGAAGCAAGTGGATGACCTCCGGTTCGTCCGAGAAACGGAGTCGTTCCTCGACAAGTCCTACAGTACGATTGTTACACCTAAGGTACTGGAAGAGAGAAGGTGGGAGACAGTGAGAAAGGGAGGGAAGCATGGAATGCCAATGTCCCCGGGTGTTGTACCTCTTGTGAACAGGTTCACCCACTTAGAAGCTGTCGGGACAGAAGAGGAGTTTACACTGGGCGGCGGACTGGCTTGTGATGCGAATAGGGCTGTTGAGCCAAAACCAAAAAGGCCTAAGGCAGGCAACGCCATTGTAGTGGGAGACTCCATTGTGAGAGGTACGGACAGGGGTTTCTGCGGCAACAGACGAGATGCGAGGATGGTGTGCTACCTTCCTGGTGCCAGGATCCAGGATGTCATGGACAGAGTGCAGAAAATCCTCAAGGGCGAAGGTGAACATCCGGAAGTGGTAGTGCATGTCGGCACAAACGATGTCGGAAAGAAGGGGATGAATATTCTGCAGCGTGACTTTAGAGAGCTCGGAAAAATGCTGAAAAGCAGGACCTCCAGGGTTGTTATCTCCGGTTTGCTTCCAGTTCCTCGTGCTGGCGAGAGCAGGAACAGGGAGATACGGGACCTGAACGTGTGGCTGAGGAACTGGTGCACGGGGCAGCGATTTAGATTCTTAGATCACTGGGATCTGTTTTGGGGTAAGGGGGAACTGTACAAAAGGGACGGATTGCATCTTAACAGGTGTGGGACCAGCATTCTGGCAGGCAGGTTTGCCACTGCTACACGGGTGGTTTTAAACTGAATAAGGGGGGGTGGGGTGTCGAATGGGATAGTGGAGGATGGAGTTAAAGGGAAAGGGTTTCTTAAATGTGTGAGCGTAGAGACAGAGGGGTGTAAAAAGGGGGTAGAAGCAATAGGTAGCAAGGTGAAAAGTAAAAGTGGCAGGCAGACAAAACCAGGGCAAAAATCAAAAAGGGCCACTTTTCAACATAATTGTATAAGGGGTAAGAGTGTTGTAAAAACAAGCCTGAAGGCTTTGTGTCTCAATGCAAGGAGCATTCGTAATAAGGTGGATGAGTTGAATGTGCAGATAGCTATTAATGACTATGATATAGTTGGGATCACGGAGACATGGCTCCAGGGTGACCAAGGCTGGGAGCTGAACATCCAGGGATATTCAATATTCAGGAGGGATAGAGAGAAAGGAAAAGGAGGTGGGGTAGTGTTGCTGATTAGAGAGGAGATTAACGCAATGGAAAGGAAGGACATTAGTTTGGAGGATGTGGAATCGGTATGGGTAGAGCTGCAAAACACTAAGGGGCAGAAAACGCTGGTGGGTGTTGTGTACAGGCCACCTAACAGTAGTAGTGAAGTTGGAGATGGTATCAAACAGGAAATTAGAAATGCGTGCGACAAAGACAAAACCGTTATAATGGGTGACTTCAATCTACATATAGATTGGGTGAATCAAATTGGCAGGGGTGCTGAGGAAGAGGATTTCTTGGAATGTATGCGGGATAGTTATCTAAATCAACATGTAGAGGAACCAACGAGAGAGCAGGCTATTTTAGACTGGGTATTGAGTAATGAGGAAGGGTTAGTTAGCAGTCTTGTTGTACGTGCCCCTTTGGGCAAGAGTGACCATAATATGGTTGAGTTCTTCATTAGGATGGAGAGTGACATTGTTAATTCAGAAACAATGGTTCTGAACTTAAAGAAAGGTAACTTTGAGGGTATGAGACGTGAATTGGCCAAGATTGACTGGCAATTAATTCTAAAAGGGTTGACGGTGGATATGCAATGGAAGACATTTAAAGACTGCATGGATGAACTACAAAAATTGTTCATCCCAGTTTGGCAAAAGAATAAATCAGGGAAGGTAGTACGTGGATAACAAGGGAAATCAGGGATAGTATCAAAGCGAAGGATGATGCGTACAAATTAGCCAGAAAAAGCAGCATACTGGGAGAAATTCAGAGACCAGCAGAGGAGGACAAAGGGCTTAATTAGGAAAGGAAAAATAGATTATGAAAGAAAACTGGCAGGGAACATAAAAACTGACTGCAAAAGTTTTTATAGATATGTGAAAAGAAAGAGATTAGTTAAAACAAATGTAGGTCCCTTGCAGTCAGAAACAGGTGAGTTGATCATGGGGAACAAGGATATGGCGGACCAATTGAATAACTACTTTGGTTCCGTCTTCACTAAGGAAGACATAAATAATCTGCCGGAAATAGCAGGGGACCGCGGGTCAAAGGAGTTGGAGGAATTGAGTGAAATCCAGGTTAGCCGGGAAGTGGTGTTGGGTAAATTGAATGGATTAAAGGCCGATAAATCCCCAGGGCCAGATAGGCTGCATCCCAGAGTACTTAAGGAAGTAGCTCCAGAAATAGTGGATGCATTAGTAATAATCTTTCATAACTCTTTAGATTCTGGAGTAGTTCCTGAGGATTGGCGGGTAGCAAACGTAACCCCACTTTTTAAGAAGGGAGGGAGAGAGAAAACGGGGAATTACAGACCAGTTAGTCTAACATCGGTAGTGGGGAAACTGCTAGAGTCAGTTATTAAAGATGGGATAGCAGCACATTTGGAAAGTGGTGAAATCATTGGACAAAGTCAGCATGGATTTACAAAAGGTAAATCATGTCTGACGAATCTTATAGAATTTTTCGAGGATGTAACTAGTAGCGTGGATAGGGGAGAACCAGTGGATGTGGTGTATCTGGACTTCCAGAAGGCTTTGGACAAGGTCCCACATAAGAGATTAGTATACAAACTTAAAGCACACGGCATTGGGGGTTCAGTATTGATGTGGATAGAGAACTGGCTGGCAAACAGGAAGCAAAGAGTAGGAGTAAACGGGTCCTTTTCACAATGGCAGGCAGTGACTAGTGGGGTACCACAAGGCTCAGTGCTGGGACCCCAGCTATTTACAATATATATTAATGATCTGGATGAGGGAATTGAAGGCAATATCTCCAAGTTTGCGGATGACACTAAGCTGGGGGGCAGTGTTAGGTGTGAGGAGGATGCTAGGAGGCTGCAAGCTGACTTGGATAGGCTGGGTGAGTGGGCAAATGTTTGGCAGATGCAGTATAATGTGGATAAATGTGAGGTTATCCATTTTGGTGGCAAAAACAGGAAAGCAGACTATTATCTAAATGGTGGCCGACTAGGAAAAGGGGAGATGCAGTGAGACCTGGGTGTCATGGTACATCAGTCATTGAAAGTAGGCATGCAGGTGCAGCAGGCAGTGAAGAAAGCGAATGGTATGTTAGTCATAGCAAAAGGATTTGAGTATAGGAGCAGGGAGGTTCTACTGCAGTTGTACAGGGTCTTGGTGAGACCACACCTGGAGTATTGCGTACAGTTTTGGTCTCCAAATCTGAGGAAGGACATTATTGCCATAGAGGGAGTGCAGAGAAGGTTCACCAGACTGATTCCTGGGATGTCAGGACTGTCTTATGAAGAAAGACTGGATAGACTTGGTTTATACTCTCTAGAATTTAGGAGATTGAGAGGGGATCTTATAGAAACTTATAAAATTCTTAAGGGGTTGGACAGGCTAGATGCAGGAAGATTGCTCCCGATGTTGGGGAAGTCCAGGACAAGGGGTCACAGCTTAAGGATAAGGGGGAAATCCTTTAAAACCGAGATGAGAAGAACTTTTTTCACACAGAGAGTGGTGAATCTCTGGAACTCCCTGCCACAGAGGGTAGTCAAGGCCAGTTCATTGGCTATATTTAAGAGGGAGTTAGATGTGGCCCCTGTGGCTAAGGGGATCAGAGGGTATGGAGAGAAGGCAGGTACGGGATACTGAGTTGGATGATCAGCCATGATCATATTGAATGGCGGTGCAGGCTCGAAGGGCCGAATGGCCTACTCCTGCACCTAATTTCTATGTTTCTATGTTTCTATGATCACTCTAGGTACGTCAGAAGCCTGCTCTGAACTATCATTATTTCAAAGACGTTTCCTTAATTATGGCCTGATAACGGCAAAAAAACGAATACTCAAATTTTGAAAACACACATCTGTCCCTACTCTTAAGATGTGGATTATAAACATGTCCGAGACGCTATATCTTGAAAATATTAGACTTGCCTTGGCAGAAAAACCAGATCACTTTTCGAAGACATGGATACCATTCATTGATTTATTACAAGGATAGTATGGTACAACACAATTTTGGAGTTACTAATTACGGGTTGGGGAGGGATGCGAGGCAGGTATATCACCACTTTTTTCTTTCTTTCTCTTTTTGTCTTTTTATTTTTCTTATTTTTTCTATTCCTTTCTTCTTTCTTTCATTTACTCACTCTTTGGCTACACCACTTTGGTAGTCTAGGGATTCTATCTTTGCACATTTCACTTTTTCTCTTTCTTGCTTTTTCTCCTTTCTTTTCTTCTAACTATAACTAAAAATTAAAATTGAAGCTGTACAATAACTGTATTATTTCATATGCCGTTGGTTATATTTTTGTCCATTTGCTTCTAATAAATAAATTTTAAAACATTTTTTTTTTTTAAAGAGACAAACAAGCCGAGGAAATTTAAATGCAAGATGGTGAATTTTATTGTGAAGGCTTTGGAGATCTGGGAGCGAATGTAAATATTTGAGGCGTCTGTAATGGATGTGTCTGTATGGATGTGTGGGGATAACCCAAGAAAAATTGCAGATGAATAGCCAACTAATGTCTCTACATTGGCAACTTAGAACGATGCTTGTGTCTGTAAAGGTGCAATGGTGACCTGCTTTTCTCACTTTCATTTAGATGCCGCAGGGCAGCGGTAGACTTGATGAATCATGCAACGCTAAATGTAAAATCTCGTTATCCTCTATTGATATTAAAGCTTCTTTGCTGAGCATGCAAGAAAGTTCTAATTTGCACTATGGTGCTTCCTATTAGTAGTCCTAACCATTACCAAATTAATTTAGTTTTGTTTAGAAATACAGCATGGAAACGCCTTTCAACCCACCGAGTCTGCACCGACCAGCGATCCCTGTACACTAGCACTATCCAACACACAATTTACGTTTTTACTGAATAGAATTAACCTATAAACCTGTACTACTTTGGAGTGTGGGAGGAAACCACCTGGAGAAAGCCCATGCAGTCATAGAAATAACATACAAATCTGCACAGGCAACAACTGCAACATAGTCAGGATCGAACCCAGGTTTCTGGCGCAGTAAGGCAGCAACTCAACCACTGTGTCACCATGCCGCCCTAAAGTGGGATTTGAACCGGGATCCTTTTGATCTGCAGTCAAATGCTCTACCACTTAGCTGTACCCCCATTCACTACAATTCAACTTCAAGGTGAATTTTAAGCAGAGGAATAGTTAAAGATTTTGATCAGACTGTTTTGGACAGTAATGAACTCAAGACACAGTCGATAATGTCCTCTTCTGTTGTGACTTCTATTTTGCTCCTTGTGAAGTCTTTGAAGAAATAATATCCTTGTGGAAAGACAAAATGTATTTCCAACATATAGCAGCTTGCTTGTTTTCTTCCTTACAAATACAGCACCAAATTAAAAGCACAAATGGATCTAACAGCACGGGTGATAAAAATATTTCTGCATCACATTAAGCCTTTACTCCTTCGTGTGACCATTTCATCATGTTTTGGGTAAATATTACCACAGTACATATTATCTCCTCATGCAGCAGTTTCTGGCAAGAGTGATGATTGCACTCATTAGCTAAAGGATATCAGCTTTGGTCCAATGAACACAGATCTGTTTACTGATTTCAGTTGCAAAATAGCACTGGGATTCACAAGCTTGACATTGTGGGTGTGAGAATAATAAAACTGAACTTCATCTTTAGCCTAGTTGCCATGGCTGCAGTTAGAGGTCATAGTGGCAGCTGCCAACTAGTTGCCATTTTGCCGGATGCCCCCCTCCTGCTATGTGTTTTCATGCACCCTGATTTCTAAAGGTTTCATGGTGGTTAATTCCCCCTACTTATTTGGCAATTGTACTTACTGAAAAATGTTTCCTTCTATGTTGAGATTTACTCTTGGTGGCAATGGCTGTTTTGGGACTCCCCTGAGATCAGAGATTTTACAAGTCTGATTTTTTATACCCGCCTTTACTTGTTTAGCAACAAAAGCAAGTTTGCTTTGTATACAATGCTATCTCTCAGCAGCGGCAATAACAGTTTTATAGAGCTTCCCGCTGACAATTCTTAAAACAACTGGAGGTAAAATTAAAGCAGCAGGGTAGTTGTGGATATTTATGTGAGTTCATCAAAACTAAATGTCCCTCAGCATTTCTAATAATTATTTGCAAATCTTAAGTACATTTTATATTCCCATTTAGTTAAATTGATATCACAGTTAGAAACAAAATGAAATGGAATAACAAGACAACTTTGAAAATGTTTATGAAAATGTTTGCCTTAGTTTCATGGCTCAAGATTAAACACAGTTTAATGAATGGGGATAATTGTTCCAGATTTAATGCTCATTCACAGTAAAAAGATATTTAAATATTTTACGCTTAGAAAAAAAAGTAATTAGAGGCATCTCTTTCTCATCCCTAACTTTTCCATTGTAGAAAGTAAAATGTTAGGTTGCAGATGGTCATTCTGCGTAAAGTGTAGTTAACTGACTAAACACAAAGATGAAACTGAGATACAGGTTGGAAACGGGCCTTTCAGCCCACCGAGTTCACGTTGACCATCGATCACACTAGTTCTATGTTATCCCATTTTCTCATTTACTTCCTACACATTTGGGGCAATTTTATAGAGGCCAATAAGCCTGCAAACCGCACGTCATTGCTATCTGGGAGGAAACCGGAGTGCCCGGTGGAAACTCACATGGCCACAGGGAGAAGGTGCAAACTCCATACAGATAGTAGCTGTGGTCAGGATCAAACCGGAGTCTCTGGCACTGTGAGGCAGGAGCTCTACCACCTGCACCATTGAACCATGAGTATCCAACCATAGACTGAGAGGCACTTTTATCTCTGATCCTCTCCTCCAGTGATGCCCACACAAAAGCTATCACCAGCAGAAGTCATGAGAAGAAAATTATTAAGAGGGGATATGCTACCTATTAACGATCAAGTGACTTTGCTATCCATTCAGAGGAAAGACTATACATGATTACAGTCAAGCCATCCACAGTGTACAGATACAGGATAAAGGGAATAACGTTTGGTACAAGATAAAGTCCGGTAAAGTCCAATTAAAGATAGGGTCTTACTTAATAAACAATATCTTTCTTAACCTGAAGGAGAGATTCGATGCTGATGGAAGTTGTGGACGTGGTAGAGTCATGATACAGCATGGAAACAGGTCCTTTGACCCAACGTGCCCACACTGACCAGCATGTCATATGTACAATAGTCCGACCTGCCTGAGTTTAGCCCATATCCCTTTAAAACGATCCTATCCATGTACCTGTCTAAATGTTTCTTAAACATTGCAATAGTGCCTGCCTCAGCAACCTCATCCGGCAGCTCATTCCATACACCCACCACCCTTTGTGTAAAATAAGTTACCCTTCAGGATCCTATTAAATCTTTCCCCCCTTCACCTTAAACCTATGTCCTCTAGTTCTCGATTCCCCTACTCTGGGCTAGTGACTCTGTGCGTCTGCCCGATCTATTCCTCTCTTGATTTTGTACATTCCGTTTGAATAAGAGTAGTCCATTTAAAAATACTAAAGCCTGCTTCCTTTGTTGTATTTCCAAATTTCCCTCCTTTTACAGATGATTGGAGAAGTAGGACAAATGGGTTCTTGGTTGACTGTCTCCTTGGTATGCCCTTTATATGTTTTTTCTTTAACATAATATCAAGAAACACGGTAACAGAGCCAGCATTCCAGCCCCTGACCACGCGGTGCTTTCAAAGTGCCACGCACTACATGTCAGCGGTGTCACAGAAATATTCAAATGAACTGTCCTTGCATTTCTCTGCAAGGTCACTTCATTTCAGCAGAGACACAGGCACTGCCTGATGAGAAATAGTCCCAGTGCAGTGAACTGCATAATCAGTCCCTAGGTCTCAATCCTCAGGAAAAAAAAAGCAATTGTAATAAGAACAGTTCCAAGATTTGTTCTTGCAAAACGTTATCAACAATAGCCACTTCTGTTATGGAATACCTTAACATTAAAAAAAAGACGTGGAAGGTTAAAAAAAAAAAGAGCAAGAGGCAGCTAAGAAATTGGCCAAATTGATGGAATTTAAGCAAACCTTTGGAAATTAGGGATAGAGAAAAGGAGAGATCTATAAAGGTAGTTTGGGGCTAATTGATGGAAACAGCTCTGACATTTTTGCCACCTTCAAGGTGATCCCAAAACCAGACATATCTTCCAATCCCAACCCTTTTCTGCTTTCCACAGAGACCGCTCTCTCCACTACTCCTTTGTTCACTCATCCCTTTCCGCCCAAACCACCTCCTCCGGGTATTGTCCACTGCAACTGCAAGTGATGCGACACCTGTCCTTATACCTCCTCCCTCGCCTCCATCCAAGGACCCCAACAGTTCCTTCAGGTGAGAAAGGGGTTCACATGCACTTCCTCTAACCACATCAACTGCATGTGCTGCTCCTGCTGTGGCCTTCTTTACATTGGTGAGACCAAATGTTCAATGAATATGTTTCGTCGAACCTTTGCGCTCGGTCTCCAAGGCCTGCTGAAACTCCCAGTTGCTAACCATTTTAATTCTCCTTCCCTTTCCTATACTGACTTTTCTGTCCTAGGGCTTCTCCATTGCCAGAGTGAGACCACACGCAAACAGGAGTAACAGCACCTGGAGGGGCGGCACAGTGACGCAGCAGTAGAGTTGCTGCCTTATAGCTTCAGAGACCTGGGTTCAATCCTCATTACAGGTGCTGTCTGTACGGAATTGGCATATTCTCCCTGTGATCACATAGGTTTCCTCCTACACTCCAAAGACATACAGGCTTGTAGGTTAATTGACTGACATATCAGGCATTGTATATCTAAAATCTAAAATCAAAAGCACCTCATATTTGCAAATGGCATGAACATTGAATTCTCTAATTTTAGGTAACTACCAACCACCCCCCCCTTCTTTTCCCCATGCCTTTATTTCCCTTCCATCCCCCCTGTGCCCCATCTGGACTCACACCAATTTCTCCCTCCCCTTCCCCTTAAGGGCCTGTCCTACTTGGCGATTTTTTTGGCGACTGCCAGCATCATTGACTGACGTATCAGGTCACCGAAAAATTTGCGGCGTGACACCGTATTGACCCGCGGTGCTTTTTCAAGTGTCGCAATATTTTTTTTGTCGCCGCTGGATTTTGAAATGTTCAAAATCTTTTGGCGACACTGATATGACGCCGGCAGTCGCCGAAAAAAATCGCCAAGTGGGACAGGCCCTTTACACCAACATTCACAATGCTTCACAATTCACAACTCTTCAATCTTTTTGTCTCACACCTTCCGTCTTTTAATCTCTGACTTTTGTCCAACCATTTGCTTATCAAAAGTCACCCCCCATCCACCTATTACTTGCCAGGCTTTATCTTGCCACCATTTCTTTGGTTGAGGCCAGTGGAGTGATTGCTAATTGAGGAATTTGTAAATAAATATATGATTTTAAATGTGATGTATTACAGACAATGTGCGTAGCAATTGAGGACGGCGTCAAAGAATGAGTGGGACAGGATTTTTACATTCTGAAGAATTTTAAAGATTAGACTGGAGAAAGATAATACTGTGGTGTAGAGAAGCCACTAAGAGGATAAAATAATCAGTTGTTCAAAAGGGAACTGCAGATGCTGGAATATCGAAGGTACACAAAATTGCTGGGGAAACTCAGCGGGTGCAGCGCCTGAAGAAGGGTTTCGGCCCGAAACGTCGCCTATTTCCTTCGCTCCATAGATGCTGCTGCACCCGCTGAGTTTCCCCAGCAATTTTGTGTACCAAGAGGATAAAATAACATGGGTTGGGGACTAGGATAGGCATTAGTTGAAGGTGGATGTCAGTAGGTTTGGTGAGGAATCCAATTTGAAGCCAAGAATTAACTCACAGAGTCAGAGAGTGTAGGGAGTGGATGAGAAATGTTGACACAAAACTAGTGTGAACGGGTGATTGATGTTTGGTTTGGATTCAGTGTGCCGAAGGGCCTGTTTCCATTCTGTATCTCTAAACTATAGTAAACTAAACTGATGGATATGGATCTTGGCATAAGAGAAGAGGTTAGTTTATCTTGACATTGTGTTCAGCACAGATATTGTGGGGCTGAAGTGCCTGTTCCTTTGCTGGACTTTTCTGTGTTTTATGATTATTGTGAATTAAAATCACTGGAAGGGAATATTCTTAAGTTGAGGGAATGGGCGAGAGGGTTGTACTCAGGTAGTGTGGTATCAGGAGTATGAGTCTTCCCAGTCGTATTGTAAATATGTACATTGTAAACATGTTTGCGTGAATGTACATGTGTCCGTTTACAATGGGTTTCCAAAATAAGTTAAATTTAACGACGTGTGCACACCTCGGCCTCAGGACCTTTGTGGTTCTTCCACTGAGACGACAGCAAACCACTGGTATTTACTGGCACTACTGACAATTAGTAGGCAATTAGATTTTAGTAATACATTTTAATATTGTAGTGAGCAAAACAAGTTACCATTTGACTCCTCATGCAATGTCCACTGAACTGGTATCAACTGCATTTCAGGAAAACCACAACATTATATTATAAATAAACGTTCAATATTTTCAGTTGATGTAAGTCATAAATATAACACAATGGATCGATCTTAACTTCTGTTTGTTCCTCTAATCGAAATTTATTTTCCTTTTCCTTTATTTACTGTTGATTTTTTGTGCGGCTGATTGCAGAGAAATGACTTTTTTCACAATTTACTGTAGCTCAGCCGACTAAGCAAACAAAAGGTGCTGATGAAACACTCAGAATGCATTATTATGTAAATTGACTGCTACCTGACACTGATTCCATCTCCAGCCACCATAATCTGGTCCAGTCCTATTCACTGAAAATAATTTCCATGATTACAGACTTTGAAAGTGACCAGAAATGTGGATTGACTGTTACATTTATCGGCTTTTAGTACTTGACCCGAAATTGGAGTATGAAGGTTGTATCGAAACAAAACACTGCACAGGTCAATAAATATGAGTCATTCCGGAAATAGAACGGTGCTCCGTTAATTTCGATGGCTTCTCCAAGTGGTTGTGGGAAGAGCAGATGGTTTGTAGCACCAAGGATCACAGATGTCCCCAACAATCACTGCTGTAGATACACAGTCACCTGAAGCACCCATTGTTGTGACAGAAGGGACAATAAAAGGCATGTCATTTCATTTTATGGGCTGGATTTAGAATATATTTAGATTCTTATCCATTTTGTTAAGAGCTGAAAGGCCAAGAGGGGATGAGAGCCTTTAGGCTCAATAGCAAAATAAAACAACATTATGGCAGATGACTGACATGAATTGAACAGAGTCATTTTCAATGAATATTAGCTTCAGTAAATAGCTGAGCAAACCTTCTCTTTGTTATTTGAGAAAAAAGAGTCTTATCTTTTCATCACTTAGAGTTGATACCATTTCCAAAGTTGATTCCAAAGACGTGCAAGTTTGTATGCTACTTCTGTAAATTACCGCGAGTGTGTAGGATTCAAAAGTGGCATAAAACACAGAGCTAGTGCACGTGTGAGCGATGGTTGGCATGGACTCGGTGGGTCAAAGGGCCCATTTCCACAATGTATCTCTAAACTAAACAATATTCCTGACGCAGTTGGAAGGCAGCACCGTGATGCATTGGTCGAGTTGCTGCCGAACAGCGCCAGTGCCCCGGGTTTGATGCTGATCTCAGGTGCTGTTGGTGTGGAGTTTGCACATTCTCTCTGTGACTGCCGGGGTTTCCTCCGAGTGCTCCTCCCTCATCCCAAAGATCTGTGGGTTTGTAGGTTATTTGGCATCTGTAAATTACCTCTAATATGTAGGATGCAAAATTGAGATAACATGAACTTGTGCACGAGTGATCATTGGTTGGTGTGGACTCGTTAGGCCGAAGGGACTGTTTCTACATTGTATCTCTAAACTAAATTGTATCGTTAACTAAATTAACCCAACTTTTCAAGCCTTTTAGAAGGCCTTACATAAGCCGCTACCCAAGTGTTTATCTAATAAAATTGGAGAATAATGGGGCATGTCAATTTTCAGCCATGTACTGAGGATTGCTTTAAATACAGAAAACAGAGACTAGGTCAGTTTTGGGCTGAGTGTCTCTGACTAGATGTGTGCTGCAGAGATTGGTGCTTGAATCTCACTCTTCATCATCTCTATCAATGATTTTGATAAAGGGACCAGATGTAATATGGGCAGGTTTGTTGACGACTCAAAAATAGATGACACAGAGAGTTGAGAGGAGGACATTTAAGGAAGATATAGGAAGGCTAAGTGAAGGGGTGAGCACGTATAAATATACGAGGTAATCTATTTTGGTAGACAATTGAGAAAATCAAGGCAGTTTATAATTTCCACAATACTGTATGATCCACTCAAGTTTACATTGGAAACAAGCCAGCAATGGCGGCGGTACTTACCCAGAAGTCTGTGCACCCCAGAAATTGGCCAGATCGCCACTGAGATAGTTAATACTCTCAGTGACAGACACAAAGTGCTGGAGTAACTCAACTGGTCAGGCAGCATCTCTGGAGAACAGGTGACGTCTTGGGTCAAGACCCTTCTTCAGACAGTGAGTTATTTCGGGCAGGGGATGAGGATGGTGATTCCGACATGTAAAATCTGACTTGCGTGAGGGTTCACGGAACCTAGCCCTCACATAAGTGGGGGAGTGCCTGTGTATCATCATTGAAAATTAACAAGCTGGTACAATAAATCATTAGGAAGATAAATGGTGTTTGGCCTTTGTTGCGTGAGGATTTGCGTACAAGAATAAAAGTGGCTTTCTGGAGTTAGACATGATTTGTGAACACAGAGTGATGTGTTCCAGGAATGTACTGCCAGGGGTAGTCATGGAGGCAGGTATGATACTGGCGTTCAAATGGCTTTTGGATAGGCACGTGGATATGCAGAGTATGGAGGGATATTGATCAGGTGCTAGCAGATGAGATTAGTTTATTTTGGCATCATGTTCGGCATGGTCATTGACAGCTGAAGGGCCTGTTTCTGTGCTGTTCTGTTCTATGTCCTATGTTTGAAGTCGTTAGTGATATCACGCTGGAATATTGTGTTTAAGTCTGATCTCCCCATCCAAGGAAGGATGTACCTCGATGTGATAAAGGGAAGGCATCATAAGGTCATCATCTTAATTCCTGGGATGGTGGCCTTTGTCCGAAGAGTAGAGATTATGGAAATAGGGCATATACTCTCTAGAATTTAGAAGAATGAGAGGTGATTATGTTGGAACATGTAAATTTCTCAAAGGGCTAGACAGAGTACATGCAGGGGTGATGTTCCTGGAGCTGGTATGTGTGGACTTAGTTAAACACAAAACTCTTTTGCTATCCGGGGCAAAAGACGAAAAAAATATCTTCATCCAGAGACTTATTTATATTTGGAGTTCTCTCTCTGAAAGGGTTGTAGGGTCGTTGGGTATATTTAAGACAAGAATGTGAAATTTTGAATATTAACACAATACCTAGGACATAGAACGGTACAACACAAGAACAGGCCCTTCGACCCACAATGACTGTTCCAAATATGGTGCCAAGTCCGTCGCTTATCTACCTGCACATAACCCATTTCCCTCCATCCCGGCACGTCAAGATGCCTGGCCAAAAGTCTTTTAAATGCCACTAACGTATCAGCTTCAAGCACCACACCCAGCAGCACATTCCAGGCACTCGCCACCCTCTGTATAAAAAAACTTGCTCTGCACATCGCCCTTAAACATTGCCCCTAGTATTTGATTTTTCCCATCCTGGGAAAAAGATTCTGATTGTCAAGTGATATAGGTTAGTGCAGGAAAGAGGTATTGAGGTTCAACAAAGAAATCAGGCATGATCTTTGAATCAGACATGATCTTTTGCTTAGTTTAGTTTAGAGATACTGCGCCTTCGGCTCGCTGACCTGCGATCCCCTCACGCTAACACTATCCTACACACATCAGGGACAATTTACAAGTTTACCAAAGCAAATTAACGGACAAATCTGTACGTCTTTGGAGTGTGGGAGGAAACCGGAGCACCCAAAGAAAACCCATGCAGGTCACGGGGTATGCATACTCCATACAGACAGCACCCATGGTCAGGATCGGACCCGGATCTCTAGAGCTGTAAGGCTGCAACTCTACAGCTGAGTCACTATGCCACCCGTCATCTTATTGAAAGGGAAAGCATCTGTGAGGGGCCAAATTCTTTATTCTTCCCTTCTGTGTTCTTTGTTCTCCTTTCCTTTAATCTTGCCACCTTCTTCTATCGCTACCTTTATCCAATCCTGACAAAATGTCAATGATTTGAAGCCTTAAATCTTTCTCACTGGGGATACGCCACTTGACCTGTGAGGCATTTTGTTGTTCATTAACATTTGAGGCCTTTGCTGTATTATCATCTGGTGCATGTGTAATATTTTTACTCCTTTTGTCAGAGCAATACTTGCATTCCATTAAATCTAATGCTTTCTAACCGAGCCATCTGTCAGAGCCAATGAACTAAGAAAGTTGTAATTACTTAAGTGTATTTGATGAAAATCAGAAAAATGCTTGTGCCACATTAAATAACAATTGTAAATTTAATGATATGTTGGACTATCACAAAACAGCCTTCTACCATTACGTGCACTACAATGTACCTTTCTAATTACTCTAGTGATTTCCTATTGCCAGCTAATATACAATGTTTTCAAAGCAAATGTAATGGTTATTTGGGGTTCTTTGCTATACTGAGTGCAGCTGCATGGTCACTGATAAATTAACTGTAAATTGCAGGCAGATTGTAGATTGATGATAACATTTTGTAATCACTATTTCCAAACATTTGTTTTGAAATTCAAACTTTCAGAGCTCGGCTGCTGATGCTAAAATCCAGGTGTGAACATCTTTTTCTTTAATGTTTTATCAATGAGAGTAGATAGGAGGCATTGACCCCTTCCCCTGAGAAAGGTCCAGGTATAGGATAATCACAATAAAGCAGGCAACTAAGCGATGCTTGTCTGACACATTTTCGCATGTGCATAGGGTACAGATATGGATTAATGAATTATTGCAGATCCACTTCAGGGACCAGCACGCAGAGAATCAGCTGGCTTCAATCACATCTCGAGTATCTAAGTATTTGGATTACTGATCAATTTTCTTATTTTCTCTGGAAAAAGTAAACAAAACTGCTGTCACCTCTGTGAATCACGCACATTATCCCTTTTCTCTCTCTCTCTCTCTCTCCTCTTTATTTGTATGTTAAAAATCTACAACTTTGGTGGGTGATGATGAAAGGTCATGATTGTGAATCATTATCTCTGCTTCTCGTTTCATGGATGCTGCCTGACATGCTGTGTATTTCCAGTATTTTCAATCTCATATTTTAGAACTAAATTTAAATGATTACCAACTAATACACAGAACAGTACAAGAACAGGCCCTTTGGCCCACAATGTGCATGCTGAACATAAAGTCAAGTCCATAAAGTCAAGTCTATTGACTTAAGGGGCTGGCCCACTTGGGCGACCTAATCCGCGAGTTCTGGCGAGTTTGCCCTCGACTCATACTCGCAGCATGGTCGACACGAGGTCGTAGGAAGTCTTTGTAACTCTCCTTCATGCTCGAGAGTGGTCCCCGTGTACTCGAGGTCTTAGCTGGGGCGTGGAAAAATGCCCGCGAGTAAAAAAAAGGTCGCCATGGAACAAATCAATACTTTTTTTACTTGTAGCTTTAGTCGTAGTAGGTTGTAGTAGGTCGGCATGTTATTCATAGGTAATCTAGGGTAGTTAAAGGTAATCGAAGGTAGTCGAAAGTAGTCGTAGGTAGTCTTCATCATAGTCGAAGAGAGGTTGAAGGGAGGTCAAAGGAAATCGAAAGAGGCCGTCTTCACTCTCCACTATTCGGTGTCCAATTTTCCCGAAGTTAGTCGTAGCTAGTCGTAGCTAGTCGACGCTAGTCTTCAACATAGTCGAAGGAGGTCGAAGGAGGTCTTCTACATAGTCGAAGGAGGTCTTCAACATGACATTTTTAAAAACTCTCCTAAACTCCTCTAAACTCGTCAATTAGTCGCCCAAGTAGGACAGCCCCTTTAGGAACCTGTGAAATTCATTGCCACACATTTTCCTCTTCAGGTATGTGAAGAGGAAAAAATTAGTTAAGTCCAAAGTTGGACCCTTGAAGACCGAAAAAGGTGAATTTATTATGGGGAATGAGGAAATGGCAGATGAGTTGAACAGGTACTTTGGATCTGTCTTCACTAAGGAGGACACAAACAATCTTCCTGATATAGTAGTGGCCAGAGGACCTGGGGTGACAGAAGAACTGAAGGAAATCCACATTGGGCAGGAAATGGTGTTGGATAGACTGATGGGACTAAAGGCTGATAAATCCCCAGGGCCTGATGGTCTGCATCCCAGGGTACTTAAGGAAGTGGCTCTAGAAATCGTGGATGTATTGGTGATAATTTCCCAATGTTTTATAGACTCAGGATCAGTTCCTGTGGATTAGAGGGCTAATGTTATCTCACTTTTTAAGAAAGGCGCGAGAGAGAAAACAAGGAATTATAGACCAGTTTGCCTGACATCGGTGGTGGGGAAGATGCTGGAGTCAATTATAAAAGATGAGATAGCCGAACATTTGGATGGCAGTAACAGGATCGGACCGAGTCAGCATGGATTTACGAAGGTGAAATCATGCTTGACTAATCTTCTGGAATTTTTTGAAGATGTAACTAGGAAAATGGACAAGGGAAAGCCAATGGATGTAGCGTACCTGGACTTTCAGAAGGCATTTGATAAGGTCCCACATAGGAGATTAGTGGGCAAAATTAGGGCACATGGTATTGGGGGTAGTGCTGACATGGATAGAGAAGTGGTTGGCAGACAGGAAACAAAGAGTAGGGATTAACGGGTCCCTTTCAGAATGGCAGGCAGTGACTAGTGGGGTACCGCAAGGGGATGATCAGCCATGATCACATTGAATGGCGGTGCTGGCTCGAAGGGCCGAATGGCCTACTCCTGCACCTATTGTCTATTGTCAATTGTCTATTGTCAGAAGACTGTGGAGGCTAAAGGGCCTGTCCCACTTGGCCGACCTAATCCGCGAGTTCAGGCAAGTTTGCCCTCGACATACTCGCAGCATGGTCGACACGAGGTTGTAGGAGGTCTTCGTAACTCTCTTTCATGCTCAGGAGTGGTCTCCGCGTACTCGAGGCCTCAGCTAGGTCGCGCCGATTTTTTTCAATATGTTAAAAAATGCCCGTAAGTAAAAAAAGGTCGCCATGGAAAAAATCGATACTTTTTTTATTCGTAGGTTTAGTCGTAGTAGGTCGGCATGTTAGTCGAGGATAGTCGAAGGTAGTCGAGGGTAGTCATAGATAGTTTTCAACATAGTCGAAGGAAGTCGGTTAGAGATCTTTACATAGTCGAAGGAGGTCCTCAACATGTCATTTTTTCAAACTCTTCTAAACTCGGCAATTAGGTCACCCAAGTGAGACACCCCCTTAAGTCAGTGGATATTTTTAAGGCTGAGATACAGTGTAGATAGATTTTTGATTAGTACAGGTGCCAGGGGTTATGTGGAGAAGGCAGGAGAATGGGGTTAGGAGGGAGTGATAGATCAGCCATGGTTGAATGGTGGAGTAGATTGATGGGCCAAATGGCCTAATTCTGTTCCTATCACCTATGAACCTATGAACTATGAACTCATCTCCTCTGCCTGCACGTGATCCATATCCCTCCATTTCCTTCATATCTATGCACCTATCTGAAAGCCTCTTAAGTGCCTATTGTGTCTACCTACAGCAACATCCCTGTATCCACCCACTCTCCAAGTTAAAACACTTGCTCCACAAATCTCTTTAAATTATGCCCTGCCAACTTCAAAGCTATGCCCTCTAGGCTTTGAAATTTCCAAACTAGGAAATAGGTTCTGATTGTCTAGCTTATCTGTGCCTCTCGTAATGTTATATATTGCTATCAGGTCTCCCCTCAGCCTCCAATGCTCCAGAGAAAACAATCCAAGTTTGTGCAATCCCTCCTTATAGCTAATAGCCTCTAATCCAGGCAGCATTCTGGTGAACCTTTTCTGCCTCCTCACCAAAGCCTTCACATCCTTCTTGGAATTGCGCAACCAGAAATAATGTTAACATAACTATTATAATGAAGCTCCCTTTAGTGTTAAATTTCCTGGAATTTTTATTTTCATATTTCTCCGTAATTGAATTATACCCTCGCTAATTTCCCACCGTTGTTTTTGTTTTGGCTCATGATTGATAACTGTTCTTTGGGACAATGATTGGAGCTAAATTTGAAGCCAGGTTCTTGTGGAACTTTGATGGGTTTGACCTTAAAATTCAATACTGAAGAAAATCATCAATCCCTCAATGGGGCTTGAATTCAGTCTTTTACAACATCCAATACAAAAATCTTTAACTCTAAAATTCTGCTTTCTTTCTGATCCCAGATCAATCGCATTATAAAAGAATCAGTTATCAAAGTAAAAATCTGTTGCTGTTAATTCCAGAAGAGACTCAGACCGCACTTAACTTTCAACTTTAAGAACTGAAGCAGTTGTTACAATCCCAAGTTGTCTTTTGGAGTACAAAGTATTCTTCGCCTAATTGCAGCTTCAAACCTGATTTGTTTTCCGATTAGTTATATCCTTGGAATAAAAAGTTACAATGCCACACTCATCTGTTTTGATGATAACATTAAAACTTAAAATTGTCACTCACCTACAAGCAACAGAAATTTGCAGTTGATCGATAACATCAGCTTCCCATTCTTTAAATACATAGGATTAGACTCGTGTATTAGAAAAATACTTCATTGCACATACTTCTAGTAACTTGACACGTGTCATCTCTATATAACAAAAGACTAGGAAAGACAGGAGTTGCTGCCCCAAAGTTATGTTATTATATTGATTAACATCATCAAATTTGTTGACATCAATGTCCTTTGAAGGTCAAGGTACAATGCTAACTGTGTTATTAAAAAGCAACTCAGAGTACTCAATTGAAACTCTGTTACAGACCATAGAGTCATACAGCATTGAAACAGACCCTTCGGCCCACTTGTCCATGCAGACTAAGCTAGTCTCACTTGCCCGCATTTGGTCCATATCCCTCCAAACCTTTCCTATCCATGTACCTGTCAAACAAATATTTTGATACCCTGTATTAGTGTTTGTATTTATGAATTGATCGACTGAAAAATACAACTTGGAAACAGACCCTTCAGCCCACTGAGTCCATGCTGACCATTGATCTCCCATTCACACTAGAACTATGCAATTCCACTTTTGCATACATATATTTATAAAACAATCAAACAATTGTGCAAAGAAAAAAACAATACCTCAAAGGCTAAGTAGTAGAAGCTTATTTGGAGGTTGTAGTGTTTAATAGCCTGATGGTTGTTTGAAAGAAGCTGCTCCTGAACCTGAACATTACAGTTTTCAGACTCTTATACCTTTTCCCGATGGCAGAAGTAAAATGAGAGTGTGGCCAGTATGGTTTGTCTGATGATACCCTGCTGCCTTTTTGAGGCAGCGACTCCTGTAGATCCCTTTGATGGTGGAGAGGTCAGTAGCCATGAAGGACTGGGCAGTGAAGCAGATGTCATGTCTGACATATTTATGAGGCAGTAGCAGCAGGGTAGATGGAGCAGAAGTGGTAAATGTAATGCATTGCCTTTTGAAAAGGCAGTCATCGAGCTGCCCCACATTGTTTTGCAAGGTAGGAGTTCATGGAGTGGGTGATAATGCATTGGCATGCATAGAGGATAAGGGGACCACTTTCAGGTTGTCCACAGAAGGTCATAAATTGTAGTGGAAATGTGATTGTCAGCTACTTACCCATCTATGCCCATCCCAATCTCCATCCTGGAGATCTTAGGGATCCAAGCTGCGATCGATCCTGGAGATCAGGGCTGGGACCATGACTGTTTTCAGTATATATTCAGGGCAGCACAGTGGTGTTGCTGGTAGAGCTGCTGCTGCTGCACAGCATGGGTTTGATGCTGACCTTGGGTGCTGTCGGAGTGGAGTTTGCATGTTCTACCTGTAGCCGCAAGGTTTTCCTCCGGGTGCTCCAGTTTCTTCCCACATCCCAAAGATGTGCGGGTTTATAGCTTGAGAATAGGTAGAGATCATTCCGCCCGCCCCCCCCCCCCCCCAGGGCTTTATATCTATCTTTCGTATAAACCAACATCTGCAGTTCTTTGTTTATACATAATGATTGGATAGGCCTCATTTGAAGTACTATGTGCCGTTTTGGTCACCCTATTACAGGAAGGATGTGCAGGCTCTGGAGAAGGTGCAGAAAGGTGTTTACCAGGATGCTGCCTAGATTGGAAGATATTAGTCATGAGAAGAGGTTGGACAAATTTGGATTGTTTCTCTAGAGCCTTGGAAGCTGAAGGAAGACTAATGGGCCTGTTCTACTTGGGTCGCCACATGTTTGTGGATGGTTTCCGGGGAGTCGCCTTCATGGCCGTGAGGAGCTCCCGCATTCTGGGAACTAGTTGCGGCCTCATTATGGTCGGCGTGAATTTTTCAACATGTTGAAAAATTAGCGGCGACTAGAATGAAGCCGCCATGGAGAGTAGCGAGAATTCTCGTGCCGCAGGTGGGTCGCCAGGAGGTCCAAGTGGGTTACCAGGAGGTCGAAGGTTCTCTTAGGTTCTCGTAGGTTGTAGCCGGTGCTGACCGGTGAATTTCATTGGCTCATTGGGGTAAAAAATGTAAGCAATAGTTTTCAGAACCAAGGATAACCGACCAGTAATGTTAATGTCTGCCAAGCTTCACAGCCGTGTATCTCTGGCTTCTTAAAAGTTGTCTCCATTCCTTCTCTCCCCCCTCCCTCCCCCTCTCCCCCCCTCTTTTAAAGGACCGTACACTGTGCTTTTTAGCTTCTTAATTACAGCACCAACCTTCCTGTTCATCACGGTGTGTGTCTGTATCACATTGGCTTTGCACTGTGTGAATTTCACTCACATAGTGCTCCCCCTGCTTGCCCTGTCCCCCACCTGCATAACGGTGAAGGAAGCGATGAGTTTGTGTGTTTTCCACTCTGACTGCCGCCGTTCCAGTTCGAGCCTGCACCGCCATTCAATATGATCATGGCTGATCATCCAACTCAGTATCCTGTACCTGCCTTCTCTCCATACCACCCCCTGATCCCTTTAGCCACAAGGGCCACATCTAACTCCCTCTTAAATATAGCCAATGAACTGGCCTCAACTACCTTCTGTGGCAGAGAATTCCAGAGATTCACCACTCTCTGTGTGAAAAATGTTTTTCTCATCTCGGTCCTAAAAGATTTCCCCCTTATCCTTAAACTGTGACCCCTTGTTCTGGACTTCCCCAACATCGGGAACAATCTTCCTGCATCTAGCCTGTCCAACCCCTTAAGAATGTTGTAAGTTTCTATAAGATCCCCCCTCAATCTTCTAAATTCTAGCGAGTACAAGCCGAGTCTATCCAGTCTTTCTTCATATGAAAGTCCTGACATCCCAGGAATCGGTCTGGTGAACCTTCTCTGCACTCCCTCTATGGCAAGAATGTATTTCCTCAGATTAGGAGACCAAAACTGTATGCAATACTCCAGGTGTGGTCTCACCAAGACCCTGTACAACTGCAGTAGAACCTCCCTGCTCCTATACTCAAATCCTTTTGCTATGAATGCTAACATACCATTCGCTTTCTTCACTGCCTGCTGCACCTGCATGCCTACTTTTAATGACTGGTGTACCATGACACCCAGGTCTCGTTGCATCTCCCCTTTTCCTAATCGGCCACCATTCAGATAATAGTCTACTTTCCTGTTTTTGCCACCAAAGTGGATAACCTCACATTTATCCACATTATACTGCATCTGCCACGCATTTGCCCACTCACCCAGCCTATCCAAGTCACCTTGCAGCCTCCTAGCATCCTCCTCACAGCTAACACTGCCCCCCAGCTTTGTGTCATCCGCAAACTTGGAGATGTTGCATTCAATTCCCTCGTCCAAATCATTAATATATATCGTAAATAGCTGGGGTCCCAGCACTGAGCCTTGCGGTACCTCACTAGTCACTGCCTGCCATTGTGAAAAGGGTCTGTTTACTCCTACTCTTTGCTTCCTGTCTGCCAGCCAGTTCTCTATCCACATCAATACTGAACCCCCAATACCGTGTGCTTTAAGTTTGTATACTAATCTCTTATGTGGGACCTTGTCGAAAGCCTTCTGAAAGTCCAGATATAACACATCCACTAGTTCTCCCTTATCCACTCTACTAGTTACATCCTCGAAAAATTCTATAAGATTTGTCATACATGATTTACCTTTCATAAATCCATGCTGACTTTGTCCAATGATTTCACCACTTTCCAAATGTGCTGCTATCCCATCTTTAATAACTGATTCTAGCAGTTTCCCCACTACCGATGTTAGACTAACTAGTCTGTAATTCCCCGTGTTCTCTTTCCCTCCCTTTTTAAAAAGTGGGGTTACATTAGCTACCCTCCAATCCTCAGGAACTACTCCAGAATCTAAAGAGTTTTGAAAAATTATCACTAATGCATCCACTATTTCTGGGGCTACTTCCTTAAGTACTCTGGGATGCAGCCTATCTGGCCCTGGGGATTTATCGGCCTTTAATCCATTCAATTTACCTAACACAACTTCCCGGCTAACCTGGATTTCACTCAGTTCCTCCATCACATTTGACCCCCGGTCCCTTGCTATTTCCGGCAGATTATTTATGTCTTCCTTAGTGAAGGCAGAACCAAAGTAGTTATTCAATTGGTCTGCCATGTCCTTGTTCCCCATGATCAATTTGCCTGTTTCTGACTGCAAGGGACCTACATTTGTTGTAACTTAACCTTTTCTCTTCACATATCTATAAAAACTTTTGCAGTCAGTTTTTATGTTCCCTGCCAGTTTTCTTTCATAATCTATTTTCCCTTTCCTAATTAAGCCTTTTGTCCTCCTCTGCTGGAATCTGAATTTCTCCCAGTCCTCTGGTTGGCTGCTTTTTCTGACTAATTTGTATGCTTCATCTTTTGTTTTGATACTATCCCTGATTTCCCTTGTTATCCACGGATGCACTACCTTCCCTGATTTATTCTTTTGCCAAACTGGGATGAACAATTGTTGTAGCTCATCATGCAGTCTTTAAATACCTTCCATTGCATATCCATCGTCAACCCTTTAAGAATCAATTGCCTGTCTATCCTGGCCAATTCACATCTCATACCTTCAAAGTTACCTTTCTTTAAGTTCAGGACCCTTGTTTCTGAATTAACAATGTCACTCTCCATCCTAATGAAGAACTCAAACATATTATGGTCACTCTTGCCCAAGGGGCCATGCACAACAAGGCTACTAACTAACCCTTCCTCATTACTCAATACCCAGTCTAGAATAGCCTGCTCTCTCGTTGGTTCCTTTACATGTTGGTTTAGAAAACTATCCCGCATACATTCCAAGAAATCCTCTTCCTCAGCACCCTTGCCAGTTTGATTCACCTAATCTATATGTAGATTGAAGTCACCCGTTATAACTGTTTTACCTTTGTTGCACGCATTTCTAATTTCCTGTTTGATGCCATCCCCAACTCCATTACTATTGTTAGGTGGCCTGTACACAACTCCCACTAGTGTTTTCTGCCCCTTAGTGTTTCGTAGCTCTACCCATATGGATTCCACGTCCTCCAAGCTAATGCCCTTCCTTTCTATTGCGTTAATCTCCTCTAACCAGCAACGCTACCCCACCTCCTTTTCCTTTCTGTCTATCCCTCCTGAATATTGAATATCCCTGGATGTTCAGCTCCCAGCCTTGGTCACCCTGGAGCCATGTCTCCGTGATCCCAACTATATCATAGTCATTAATAGCTATCTGCACATTCAACTCATCCACCTTATTACGAATGCTCCTTGCATTGAGACACAAAGCCTTCAGGCTTGTTTTTACAACACTCTTACCTCTTATACAATTATGTTGAAAAGTGGCCCTTTTTGATTTTTGCCCTGGATTTGTCTGCCTGCCACTTTTACTTTTCACCTTGCTACCTATTGCTTCTACCCTCATTTTACACCCCTCTGTCTCTACGCTCACACATTTAAGAAACCCTTTCCCTTTAACTCCATCCTCGACTATCCCATTTGACACCCCACCCCCCCTTATACCCGAATGTTAGCTCTGCCACATTAATGATATTTCTGATCATTTGGCCACTTTATAGTTCAGAGTATTTTGATTAAAAGTGAGGAAGAATAGACACTTACACAAGGACAACGCTTGCACTGTATAATTCTTCTTAACAAACAAAAACCCTCTCCAGTGAGCCCTTAGCTATAACAGAAAACAAGTGGCTACTGCAGTAATGATTTGGAGTTTACAGCATTCATTCGTTATATTCCTTCAATAGCCGTTGTGTTGAGATTAACTGCTTAAATGGTCTGCAGCTGTCTGTTATGAATTAGGGGAGTTTAATCAAAGTATTTCTAATGTAGAATGCAATGATAATACACCGGGGATGTACTATTTAAGAGATAATGATGGTTTCAGAAGATCACTGTTGTAATGCTCAGTGCTCTGCCTTCAGAACTAGATTTGTTGTTGTACTGAATTTCCTTAATGGACCAGTGAAAACCTGCCTAATGTGGGATTGTTTGATGGGACTGACAGAACTGGAATTAGCCCATTGCTGTTTACTGCACACAGCCATTAAGATTAATTGCTGCCAGATACTTTTGACTGTTTTTATCTGCAGGAAAGAAAGTGTCACTAATGGTTTTATAAATTGAGTTTCTACTAATGGTGGTAGAAAGCGACCTGTGCTATAAAGCTTGCTGACAGTGGCTGGGCTCTACCTGCTGATGGCTTATGTTTTACTGGGTAATGGTTGAGGTCCCAATTGAAAGACAATAATTAATGTAAATTCCGGGAAAACTTTATTACTATTTCTAAATAGAGCTGAGTTTCAAAAAATCCTTTAGATTCTTTTAGATTATAAAATGCTCTTCATAAACGGAAGGGTGGTAAGGCGGCAAATTAACCCAGTTTCGCTTAGTTTAGTTTAGAGATGGAAACAGCATGGAAACAGGCACGTTGGCCTATCGAGTCCACTCCCACCATCGATCACTTGCCCACACTAGCTCCAACTTCACATCCACTCCCTACACACCAGAGACAATTTACTTACTGAATAGTGAAAGACATGGATAGAGGGGATGTGGAGAGGATGTTTTCACCTGTGGGAGAGTCTAGAACCTGAGGCCATAGCCCAGGATAAAAGGACCTACCTTTAGAAAGACGATGAGGAGGAATTTATTAAGTCAGATGGTTGTGAATCTGTGGAATTCATTGCCACAGAAGGCTGTGGAGGCCAAGTCAATAGATATTTTAAGGTGGAGATTGATAGATTCTTGATTAGTATGAGTGTCAGGGGATATGGAGAGAATGCAGGAGAATGGAGAAGATAGATTAGCCGTGATTGACTGTGTAGCCGGACACAGTGCGAACTCCACCTTCAGGTTCACCGACGACACCACCGTTGTTGGACGAATTACAGATGGTGATGAGTCAGAGTATAGAAGTGAGATCGACCGAGTGACCAAATGGTGCCAGCACATCAACCTGGCTCTCAATATCAGTAAAACCAATGAACTGATTGTGGACTTTCGAAGAGGAAAGATTAGGACCCACAATACTGTTTATGGTGGAGAGAGTCAAAAACGTCAAATTCATGGGTGTGCATATTTCCGAAGATCTTTCCTGGACCCAGCACACTGATGCAATTATAAATAAAGCACATCAACGCCTCTACTTCCTGAGAAGATTACGGAGACGGTATGTCAAAGAGGATTCTCTTGAATTTCTACAGGTGTACAGTAGAGAGCATATTGACTGATTGCATCATGGCCTGGTTCGGCAACTTGAACATCCAGAAGCAGAAAATATTGCAAAAAGTTGTGCCCAGTCCATCACAGGCTCTGACCGCCTCACCTTCAAAATGATTTATCGGAGTCGCTGCCTCAAAAAGGCAGCCAGCATCATCAGAGACCCACATCATCCTGTTCACACACTCACTTAACCACTGCCATCGGGAAGAAGGTACAGGAGCCTGAAACATCCAGGTTCAGGAATAGCTGCTTCCCTACAGCCATCAGGCTATTAAACACTACAACCTCAAATAAGCTCTGAACTTCAATAGACATTATTATTATTATTATTATTATTATTACTTTTATTATTATTATTATTATTATTACTACCATTGGGTCTCTGTCACACGGGAGACCTGGTCCCCCAATGCAACCCGTTCCCCAATGCAATATTTCACCCACTCACCCGGTCCCCCAATGTAACCCGTTCCCCAATGCAATATTCCCCCACTCACCCAGTCCCCCAATGCAATGTTCCACCACTCACCCATAGCCCCCAACTGCACAGACGTGGCTCATTTTCCCTTATCCCCCAACACTCCCTCCTCACCTCCCCAGAATTACGATGAAGTTGTACTTGAGGTGGGGGGCTGTCTCGGGTAGGGGCCCGAGCGTCCTGGAGCCCGGGGAGGGTGAGGGGTGAGGCTGGGACTGTTGGGGATTGTCGGGGGGTGGTGGGGGGGTGGTGAGCGTTCTGGAGCCGGGCGAGGACTTGAGGTGGGAGCTGTTGGGGGGGTGGGGGGGGATGTTCCCTGCACTGGCTGGAGCTTATCCCAACAGTGTTCATTGGCAGCGGAGATCCATTGTGATGTAACTGTCGAGTGGCGGAATGTTCATGGCAGCGTATGTAAATGAGATCTCATTGTGATTGGAGGACTGTGAGATGCCATTGCGACACCATAGCTGCAACTGCCAGCACTAAAGTGTTGAAGTGATTCTTTCTCAAAGTGGATTTAGTAAACTTAAGAGTATGATAATTTGTAAAATATAACATGAATCTGAACTAAACTTTATACAAACAAACACGGGACAAATGTGAGTAAGGTGGTCCAAAAATGTTAGCGCTGTTGTGTACCATTTCGGCGTAAGTCCAGCAGCTCAATCACACGCACGCAGACATCCAAACAAGATGACATTTTAAATTATATACTAGACTAAGTGGGACCCGTTGGGTCCCAGATTCACACAGGAGGGCCGGTGCCTCAACGCAATATCCCACCATTCCACCAATTCCAATATTGCTGGCCGGGGGAGGGGGGGGGGTGCTTTCTGGAGCGCTAGCATGGTGTTGTGGGCTGAAGGGTCATAATCAATCAATCAATCCAGAGGGCTAGTATGGACATTGTGGGCCGAATGAATTCATGTGAAAAATCCTCGGGGCCTGCTCAGCGGAGGAGTGGTCAAGATGAGACTTATTATAGATATAGATATATAGATATACTAGACCAAGTGCAGACCCGTTGGGTCTGTTCCCCCAACGGGGAGGGGGCATGCGGCGTCACACACACTAACTATCCCCCCCCCGCGCACACGCTAATTACCCCCTAATTACCCCCACACACGCTAATTATATTAATATTATTAATTTGCTCATTTTACCCCATAACCACCCTATCTACTGATGCATAGCCCCCAACGCAGTCACATCTAGAGAGGGGGGGCGGGGTGGAGAGTGAGGGCAGAGAGAGAAGGGGCAGAGACAGAGAGAGAGAGGCAGAGATAGAGAGAGAGGGGCAAGAGGGAGAGGGGGTGGAGGGGAGAAGAAGAGGGAGGGTGGGTGATGGGGGAAAGGTGGGGGAGGAGGGGAGATAGGGAGGGGAGGAGAGAGAGAGGGGAGGGGAGGAGAGAGGGGGTGAGAGTGAGGGGGAGAGAGAGGGGGTGCTGAGGGGGGTGAGGGGAGGTGGGGAGCAGGGAGGGGGAGGGAGGGTGGAGGGAAGAGGGTAGGGTGGGTATAGGGGAAGGGGGTATAGGGGAGGGAGGGTGGGGGAGGGGATGGAGGGGAGGAGGGAGAGAGAAAGAGGGGAGAGAGCGAGAGAGGGGGAGAGAGTGGGGGCAGGGGGGGGAGGAGGAGGGGGGGAGAGGGGGAAGGAGAGAGGGGAGGGGGGGAGAGGGGGGGAGAGGAGGTGCTGAGTGAGGGGGAGAGAGAGGGGGTGCTGAGGGGGGGGTGAGGTGAGGGGAGGGGGAGAGGTGGGGAGGGGGGAGAGTGGAGGGAAGGGGGTAGGGGGTGTGGAAGGGAGGGGGGTTTAGGGGAGGGTGGGGGAGGAGATGGAGGGGATGGGGAGGAGGGGGAGAAAAAGAGGGGAGAGAGAGAGGGGGATGAGGGGGGGAGGGGAGAGAGAGGGGGGAGAGAGAGGAGGGGGGGAGAGAATGGGGGGGAGAGGTGGGAAGAGAGAGGAGGGGAGAGAGAGAGAGTGCCTTTTTAATTCAAACCAACCATATTTCAATTTCAAACCACATTAAGGGCACTCACCTTGGTGAATGGTGATTTAAAAAAAAAACATTAATATGTCTGATTTTTCATCGATGGGAAAAATCCTCTGGTCCAGGAAGGCAGACGTGGGCTCTGAACGAGGTGGCCAAAAATGACGGCCGTAGGTGGCGGCGTTCTCTCAGAAATCGCAGCACAGTGCGCCAAAAGCGGTCAAGATCAGACTTTTAGTAATATAGATACTACCCCAGGTGGGACCCGTTGGGCCCTATTCCCCCAAAACAATAATCCACCACTCACCCGGGGGCGGCGTCGGTGGAAAGTTCGGGATTTTTTTTTGTAAAACATTGGGAGGCTGCGTCTGCGCTCCCCAGAGCCAATGAATGGACTCGATGTTGGGGGCGGTGTCGGCGATCCCTGGAGACAATCAACGGGGGGGAATATGTATAAACACTGCTGTAATTTCTACGTGGTGAAACGAAATTGTATAAAAATGGCCTTTATAAAAAGCTGACAATATACACTTTAACCACATGTGATTTTTTTTTCTATTACAAATCTCAAATTGTGGAGTACAGAGGCAAATAAATAAATGATGGGTCTTCGTCCCAAACATTATGGAGGGCACTGTGAATAAGGATACCATTACATGTGTGTTAGCTGAAAATGAAAGTTACACATATCCTTGCATATCCTTGTAAAGGCAGACTAATTCTGGTACTAGTCCTAAATCAATAGCATTTTCCTCACGGAATCCACTTTTTGCTTAAATCTGTGAGAATAGTCATGGGTGAAATACGGCAATATTTTTCCACCAATGTTGACAGCAAGAAGCAAAGAGGTTCTAGGGTTCATTGGGATTTTTCCAAGTAATTGCAACATACTCTCATTTATCTGTTCTCTTTGTACCTGGAATTCCCATGCAACGGACCAAAATGTCTAAGACTATGATGCGTACATAAAGTTTTAGAGGAATACAGTTCAGCCTTAAAATATTGAATTTCAGTATGAACCATTATTATTTAGAGCAAAAAGGAAACAATATTGCTCAGCAATTTATTTAAAGGTTTATGCATGGAATGTTAATGCGTGATGAACGGCACTTAATATTTTTAGCACGTCTTAGACAACCAGAATGGTCATGTAATCAGCACCACCCCCATTCCCATGGATCTAGAGAGCTGAGAGGATACTGCATTTTTGAATAATTACATCCCATGGGTCGAATTATAGCCCATTGCTTTCCCCAGGTCAAATCTTCTCTTTATAGGAGAGTAGACAACAATATTATAGTGGATTAACTGTCATATTCATGCAGTCACACAGTCACACAGCGTAGAGTCACACAGCGTAGAACCAGGCCCTTCAGCCCAATGTGCCCACACCGACCAACATGTGCCATCTGCACTAGTCCCACCTGCCTGTGTTTGGCCCATATCCCTCTATACCTGTCCTATCCATATACCTGTCTAAATGTTTCTTAAACATTGCGATAGTACCTGCCTCAACTACCTCCGCCAGCAGCTCATTCCATAAACCCACCGCCCTTTGTATTGCAACATATTGGGTTGAAGTCAGTCCTAAATTTTAAAAGGAATCACTCTACTCATGAAGCTGCTGCTCTTTGACTGGAGAAATTGTACACACTGGTGAATCACTCTTTGTCATGTATGGGATTCCATGCACAGGATAACACAGACTTAGGAAGGAAAGCTGAAGCTGGCAAATCAATGCCATTATTATTTATACCATAGTTATACGATTCAATTTGTTTACCAAATTATTTTTTTCTTTATTTAGTCCTAATCTCACATGGCGAGATGTGCAGCACCTTATTGTCCGGACCTGCAAGATCACTGACCCTTTGAGCAAAGACTGGAAGATAAATGGAGCAGGCTACCATGTTCATCACAAGTAAGAAACCAATTCATTAAAGGTTTTTTTTATATGTGTGTGGAGTTGTGTCTTTGTATTTAAGGAATTGCATTAAAGTCAGATTTGGTTGATTGAGTTGGAGATGAAAATATGGAGGAAAGAAATTGTGATTAGACCAAGAACAGGCCTGGATCTTAAATTCCAAAGAAAAAAGAAAAAAAATCAATGCTGCTTGAAGCAACATAACTGTTTTCTCTATTAATTGAAAATGTTATCTTCCTTTGAAAATCCCTTTGGTTAAAACACTCTGGTTGCCAATGCTACACATATTTTCCTGTTGAAAATATTATTAATGATTTCTGTCTGCGAATGAAACTATTTCCTGCAGCTGAACCAAAATGATTTTCTTCAAGTGCAACTGTGGTCGTATTTTTTTTAGCTTTCTTACGAGAAATGACTGGTTTTCATTTCTCATTGCCCCCTGGCTTAAGCAGTGGAATTCTATGACATGGACATTTACCAGAGGAAGAAAGTTACAGCATCACAGTAGGAACCTAATGCCAGTCCGACAGATAAGAGTACTGAAGTATTCAAATATTGTTGTTAAGGGCAGCTATATGAAGACTTAAAGAGAGAGAGAAAAATGGAATGATAAATCAGTTCGCCTGACATCAGTGGTTGGGAAAGTGCTGCATCCATAACTAAGGAAGTTGGAACCAGGAATCTAATAATAGGAATGGTCAGAGTTTGTACAGTTTTATGAAAGAAAATCATATTTTACACATCAGCTGGAGGTGTTTGAGGTCATAAGGGGATAAGAGCAAACCAGTCATTGTCGTTGTCAGGTTGGGAAGCCATGGGCCATGACTGATGGAGCAAAGAGGGATCAGAGTTGAGAGCCATGCTATTTGCAAGTTGTATCAATGATTTTAATAAAGTTATCAAATATTATGTATCCAAGTTTGCCGATGATACAAAGTGAGGTATCAGTGTTGGCCGGCCGTGAGGAGAGTACTGATGGGCTTCAGAGAAATGTAGACTGGCTACGTGAATAGGCAATTACATGGCGGATGGAATACAGTGTGGAAAAAGTTAATGTCATCCGCTTTGTTAGAAAAAATAGAAAACTAGCAATTTATATAAAACAGCAAGAGATTTCTAAATTAATGATTTTTAAAATTAATACAGTAGACAACTTTGTTTGTGTGCTATCCAGTGAAATCATACTATACTCGTTTGCAATCAACCAATACACAAGTACAACAGGTAATGGAAAGAGAAAAGTACAAGAGTGCTGTGTTATGGCATTACAGTTACAGAGAAACCTTACAGAAGGAGCTGTTCCTGAATCTGGTGGAACATTGGAACAGCTTTTGTGTCTTCTGCCTGATGAGAAAGGGGTGAATGACTGGGGTGGAAATGGTTCTTGATAAGTTCATAGGTTCATGTCATAGGAGCAGAAATAGGCCATTCGACCCATCGCATCTACTCCACCATTCAATCATGGCTGATCTAACTTTCCTCTCAACCCCGTTCTCCTGCCTTCTCCCCATAACCCTTGACACCTTGCTAATCAAGAATCTGCCAATCTCCACCACAGAAATACCAATGACCTGGCCTCCACAGCCTTCCGTGGCATTCAATTCCACAATGATTGTGTTGACAGCTTTCCCGAGGCAGCGTAAAGTGTAGATGGAATTAATGAGGGCAGAGGGTTGGTGGGTGTGGGGAGGCTGGTTCGTATGATGAACTCGGCTATTTCTACAACAATTTCTTGTGCTCTTAGGCAGAAATGTTGCCAAATCAACCTGACCAAGTGTCCTTGATTGATGATTGAGGTGAGGGTGGAATTGAGTCAGATGCAGGGTCAACTGTCGGCCAGTTACTGGAGGGGAACTCTAACAGTAGATGGATGACTGAGTGGGGGTGGCAGCTGGAAGTATCTTTGATTGGTTTTGGATGAGACATGCGCGGCACCTTATCAGAGACCTTCTGAAAATACAGGTAAACCACATCCGTTGACTCTCCTTTGTCTATCCTGCTATTTAATTCCTCAAAGAATTCCAACAGATTTGTCGGATAATCTCGCTTTCACAAAACCATGCTGACTTTGGCCTATTTTATCTGAGCTTCTAAGTACTCATCCTTTATAATGGACTCCAAAATCTTATCTGCCACTGAAGTCAGGCTAACTGGCCTATAATTTCCACTCTACTGCTTTTCTCCCTTCTTGAACAATGGAGTGATATTTGCAATTTCCCAATCATTAGGAAACTCTCCTGACTCTAGTGATTATTGAAGATCACAACTAATGCCTCTCCAATCTCTGGGGCCAACTCTTTCAAAACCCTACAGTGCAGTCCATCTGGTCCATGTGACTTATCCACTTTCAGATCTTTTAACTTCCAAAGTTCCTTCTCCTTAGTAAAATCCACTCCACTAACTTCTACCCACCAACCCTCTTGAATTATAAGCATGTTGCTAGTGTCTTCCACTGTGTAGACTGATGCAAAAACGGTGCCATTTCTTTATTCCCCAATATCACTTCTCCAGCATCATTTTCCAGCAGTCCACTCTTGCCTCTTTCTAACTCTTTATATATCTGAATAAACATTTGCTCTCCTCTTTAATATTATTGGCTAGTTTACTTTCATATTTCATCTTTTCTCCCTGTACTGCCTCTTTACTTACTTTCTATTTATTTTAAAAGCTTCCCAATCCTCTGACTTCCCACTAATCTTTGCAATGTTGCATACCTTCTATTTTAGTTTTATGCTGTCTTTGACTTCCCTTGAAAACCACGGTCACCTCATTCTCCCGTCAGAATCGTTCTTCCTCTTTGGAATGAATAGATCCTGCATCTTCTGAATTATTCCCAGAAATTCCTGCCATTGCTGTTCCACCGTCATTTCTGCTAGGGTCCCTTTCCAATCAACTTTAGCCAGCTCCTCCCTCCCTCATGCCTCTGTCGTCACCTTTACTCAGCTGTAACACCGACACATCCAATGTCATCTTCTCCCTCTCAAATTGCAGGTTGAATGTTATCATATGAAGGTCACTGCGTTTCAACCTCCTAGTGGTTTCATTACCATAAGCTCCATAATCAAATCTGGCTCATTACACAACACTAAATCCAGAATTGCCTTTTCCCTGGTAGGCTCCACAACAAGCTGTTCTTTTTGCTTGCTAGCCAAACAGATCAGATATACCATACATAAATACAATCAAGTCAAACTCAAGTGCAATAGATAGAGAAAAGGAGAAGGTACAGAGTGTAGTATATGCAGTAGTTCTCAGAGAGAGAAGCGAGTGTCACCAAACTTCTGAATTCTCTGGGGTGGAACCCTCTCCAAGACAGATGTGAAGCTCACCGTTTGGCCTGTTTTTACAAAATGTTAAATGGTCAGCTCGACATAGACTACAAGACCTACACCAAACCCAAACCAATTAGGAGCAGACGAGGGCATTCGATCCAATTTGTGATCCCAGCTACAAAGACAGATGTATACAGCAATTTGTTCTTCCCCCGCACAATTAAAGCATGGAATAATCTCCACCCTACTATAGTTACCCAACCAGATGCAACTAAATTTAAAGTAGCTCTTTCTTCCCAATAACCCTTTCTGGCTTAAGCCCTCCCTTCACCACCTCCAGTTTAAATTCCATTTGGAATATTTTGGAGGACCAAGAAAACAAGAAAACAAGAAACCAAGCAGTGTAGCACATCAGTACCGTAGACAGTGGGATACAAGTGAATCAGATAGCACCCTTACTTATGGAAGGATTGTTCAGAAACATAATAACAGAGGGAAGAAGCTGTTCCTGAGTCTGGTACTGGGTGCTTTCAAGCTTGTGGATCTTTTGCCTGATGGCAGAAGGGAAAATAAATAAATTCTGGTGTGAGACAATTCTTTGATTATGTAGGCTGCTTTTCCGAGTCATCGTAAAATGAAGCTAAAGTCAATGGTCCGTTTGATGGATTTGTTTCAATGAAAATCCCCGAAACAATATTCAAATGTATGTTGCAAGTGATTGCATGTCACACTGCATAGAACATAGAACATAGAACAGTATAGCACCAGGAACAGTCCCTTCGGCCCACAATGTCCGTGCCGAATATGATGCCAAGTTAAACTAATCTCTTCTGCCCGCATGTTACCTCAATTTCCTACATATCCATGTGCCTATCAAAAAGCATCTTAAATACCACTTTCATATCTGCCTCCACCACCACCCATGGCAGCACTTTCCAGGCACCCACCACTCTCTGTGTAAAATAACTTCCCCGCACATCTCCTTTAAATTTGGTCCCTGTCACCTTAAAGGTGTGCCTTTTAGTCTTTGACATGTCCATTCAGGGGAAGAGTTTCTGACTGTCTACCCTCTCTATCCTTCTCATAATTTTATGCACTTCTATCAGGTCTCCCTCAGTCTCTGACAAACCAGAGAAAACAATTCAAACCTATCCAACCTCTCCCTATAACTAATACATGTCCAATCTATTTTGTACATTGACATGTTGGGAGCATGGAGGACTCAGTGGCTCATTGTGATATTTGGAGGGGCTCTATCAATTTCCATTAAAAATGAATTTTCATTATTATTTAATACCCTAAATAAGTTTTCCTCTATGATCCAGTTGCTGGTCACATTTCAGTACAAATTCACAAGTTCATAAGTTCATTAGCCACAGGAGCAGAATTAGTCCATTCTGCCCATCGAGTCTACTCCACCATTCCATCATGGCTAATCTATCTTTCCTTCTCAACCCCATTCTCCTCCCATAACCTTTGACACGCATCCTAAATAAAAAAATCTGTCGATTCCCACTTTAAAAATATCCAATGACTTTGCCTCCATAGATATCTGTGACAATGAATTCCACAGATTCACCACCCTCTGGCTGAAGAAATTTCTCCTCATCTTTTATTCTGCATTAATGCCCTCTGGCCCTAGACTTTCCCACTGGCAGAAACATCCTCTCCACATCCACTCTGTTCAGGCCTTTGACTATTTGATACATTTTAATGAGGTACCCCCTCATCCTTCTAAACTTCAGCAAGTACAGATGCAGAGCCATCACAAGTTCCTCATGCGTAAACCCAATCATTCCCGGGATTTTTGCATGTAAATGTTCCCACATTCAGTTCCCACAAATGGAATTAAGCCTCTGCCAACTTTCATCTGGAGGCAGCAACACTTTTTGTGGTTTAGTTCAAGTGCAACTATTCATGAATAAATCAATGACTGATTAAGTGAGCAGAATTGCAAACGTTTGACAACAAATCATTTGTATCCCCATTTCCTAGAAATCCAAGTGCAAGCACAGTCCCTGCAAACTAACCAGGGACTTAGCAAGGGTCATCTCTGTTTTGTTTAAGCATACAAAATGTACACAACAAACTAAAAATACTGAGCCCCTGAATCTGGTTATTTCATCTTTCAAATCCAAATTTTGCTTTACCATTTTGTGTAATATTTTGCATTTCCCCTATTTCTAATGAAATGCCTCTTGTTCAAATCTGTCTTTGATCTCTTTTCACATTGAAGAAGTAACCTGCTGGGACAAAGGAAAAAAAATGCGTAGAGTAGAAATAAAGTTAATGGCAAAGAAGCTAATGGTATTAATGTGAGGGGATGTGTATTTATCAATAACAGCATGGCCTTAGGAAGCTGTTGATAAGCGGAACAAAAATTAGCCAACATTTGGCTGCCTTGAACCAAGCCTCTCAGTAAATCTTTGATTTCTGCTGAACAATTTAGTGCTTTCTCTGAAACATTATCCCCAGTTGAGCTGCTCAATTAAGAAGGACTAATAAATTATCCCACACAGAAGCGTCTCATTGTGAGCGGCTCACCCCATTGTAAAAGTGACACACAGGCAACTGGTCTGTTGCCGGACAGCAGTCACTGTGTTTGGACACACTTGTTATTTAAATACAGCAGAGAGGTTAAAGCAGGCCAGCTTAAACCTAACCCCTCTGGCTCTGGGAGAATCCCGCGGAGGGATTAATGAATGTGATTTTCCTGCATTTACTGCACTGATTGCTGGATAATGGTTTACCAACAATAACATTTTACCAATCCCCTTTCCCCAGTCCCATCTCATTGCTTCCACTGTGGGGGTGGTGATTGATTATGCAGGCATAATCAGAGCAGTAAACAGATTTGGGTCACCTCTGTAGAAAGATTAGTTCACTTCAAAGACAGGTGCTTAATGGGTTTACCAAGTCTTAAATAAAGGTTTTTGTACCAAAATGTTTGACCCCACTCGGGGTCATTCGTCTTCTCATGATCTGGTTCTTTAAAAATTGTTGATGTCCTTTCAGTCATTTCACAAATACATTCTCTTCCCACCGGGAATATTTATCTTGGGGATAGATTTGGAAAGGTCTGTGAATGAGCTGTTTTCAAATTGGGAAATAATTTGGCCGAATCCCATTGTAAAAGTATTACATTGCTTTAAGCATTGTTACTTTTTTGTATTCAAAAATCTGAAATATATTCCCAATATTTCAATCCATATGATTTCTCATTTAAGATTGGTAAAAATAGACAAATTTATTCCACCAAATGAAAAGTTGTTTGAGCTAAAGAACTATGAAGCTAAAAGGAAAAGTATATTTTGAGTGAGCTAAAGAACTATGAAACTAAAAGGAAAAGAATATGGTTTGGGTCTTTATTCCCTTCTAACTCTGCTTCTCTATTAGTGAAAGTCTAAAATGTGCACAACTTTTGTGGTGATTGCTTCTCTGAATAGGTATCTAGCAGAAAATATTCCTTCCTTTCTAAACTTGGTTTTGAAGAATGCATGAAATAAACAAAATAAATAAATTTAGTTTAGTTTTAATTATTGTCACCTGTACCGAGGTACAGAGAAAAGCTTTTGTTGCATGCTATCCAGTCAACAGAAAGGCAATACATGATTACGTTCAATAAAGCAACAATTAAAGATAGTCCGAGGGTTTCCAATGAGGGAAACAGTCACCCAGGACAACTCCCTAGTTGTTGCTAGGATGGTTCAGTTGCCTGATAACAGCTGGGAAGAAACTGTCCCTGAATCTGTAGGTGTGCGGTTTCCTACTTCTATATCTCTTACCTGATGGGAGAGGTAAGAAGAGGGAGTGGCCGGGGTGCAACTCGTCCTTGATTATGCTGGTGTCCTTGCCGAGGCAGCGTGAGGTGTAAATGGAGTCAATTAGTTCCAAGTTAACTATTTCTAAATTATCTTTACTGCTATTTTTTACTTTTTTGATATTTACCTGTCTGGTGGAAGCAGAATTTGGCTGAGGTTTCATAATCAGTAACAAATTTCAAAAGGCATGTGCTGAGGTGTTTTGTAGCAAAAACAAACAACACTCCATGGCAGTGCACTGAGTATTAGAGCAGCTTACTGCAATTGAGTATGAAGGTGGAGGACAAGACCGTATCATTAAATATTTGAAATGCCTCTCGGAGGTCTTTATTATGTGATATAAACTTAGTGGGTTGGCGGAGTTGAAAATTTACTTTATCCAATTCTAAGAAGGCCAATGTCAAGAATGATAAGGGCTTTCGCAAGGATGTTAGAGATAACTGATTGAGAATTTCCTGATCTCCTTTCATAGGCGAGGAACCGGGTGTACCGATCCATTCAGCAACTATAGCACGGGCCACTTTGGGTTTCCAGGCAATGTCTGCAGCTTGGATTTGGGACAAGGCAAATTTCCAAGCCTTGTTATTGATATTGATTCTCACAGCGTGGCCCTTCATAGAGTCATAGAGTCTCACAGCGTGGCCCTTCAGCCCAACTTTCCCACACCGACCGACATGTCCCATCTACTACAGCCCCACCTGCCTGCATTTGGCCCATATCCCTCTAAGCCTATCCTATCCATGTACCTGTCTAATTGTTTCTTAAACATTGCGATAGTCCCTGCCTCTACCTCCTCTGGCAGCTCATTCCATACACTAGCAATGTTACAAAATTTTGAGATTTAAAAAATCAAGTCTGTAATTTATCCCATCAGATAAAGCATAAAAAGAAGTTTAATTTGACACCTAATTCACTTTCATATCTCAAGTATTTAAAACGTTATGGCCATTTTCATACTCGGAAATTAGCATCTTGTTCCCTATTGATTTTCTATGGACATAACAAAAAAGCTGTGATCGTGGACAGTCAAAAGCCCATAACTTTCTTAAAAATTAAGAGAACTGAATGAAATTTTCAGTTATCGTAGATTGAACCATTCTGAAACAAATATAAAATAATCTTACTTGGATGACCTGAAATTAAAGCATATAATTAGTTAGTTACCCAAGTGTAGCTAATTTCAAACTTCAATTACTAGATCTAAACATCTATCCATTTCTTAATAAATGATTAACATTTTTAAATAGCCTAAGTGTCCAAATAATATTCATAAATAATTCACAATAAAACATGATTTTTAAATCTCATTTACATTAATTTATAGGCCAAATGGAAGGAATTTAGTGTTCAATTGCTGTAAATTAAAGTCCATTTTAAATCAGCTTTCTAGTGCGATCCTGTGAACGCGCTGGTTTAGAACGTTCACATTGCGCTAGATTTGTGCCCTCAAATGCCCAGAAAAATACTGCGGGATATAATGGGCCCAAAATGAGCTGCTCGCAATATTAAACTTTGTATAAAGGGATCTTAAGAAGCCCTTTTTAATGTAAAAATAAGCTACATACCTTCTGTGGTTTGCTCTATGAGACCCTGACAGCTGCCGTTGTTCGCGGGTTTAGAGATTGATTTTTAAACTACTATAACTATTATACGAGGCCTTTAAAACTAATAATAGCTTTTGCGACGGGGTCTTCCAGCGATTTTTCGTTAATAATTAACTAGGCTGAACATCTTCGATTTGAACAGCCTAGAGAAAATCGCGTTTTAAACCCGCCCCCCTCTAAACGGCGCCAAAATCGCGCACACCTGCAGCGACAGATTTTCAGCGACGCTTCAGGTAGGCTTTGCAACATACCTACATACACCCATCACACTTTGTGTGAAAAGTAATCACTCGGATTCCTATTAAATCTTTTCCCTTTTACGTTAAATCTGTGTCCTCTGGTTCTCAATTCCCCTACTCTGGGCAAGAGACTCTGTGCGTCTACCTGATCTCTGCCTCTGATGATTTTATTCACCTCCACAAGATCACCCCTCATCCTCCTGCGCTCCAAGGAATAAAGTCCTAGCCTGCTCAACCTCTCCCTATAACTCACACCCTGGAGTCCTGATAATATCCACATAAATCTAATTTCTCTAAATTCAAGTAACCCTTTCTCTTACTCTCTGCCTCTCCCCCACCTTAACCCTCTTGCTAGTTCCACTGTTTGCATCCATATATCCCTTCGATATCACCTCTTCCATAGCCAACAATGGACCATTGTGGGCTCCTCCTTTCCTGGGTCATCAAATTGTTCTGAGCTTTTTCAGACCTCTAGTGTCCCTCTCCCCTGACTCTCAGTCTGAAGAAGGGTGGGTCTCAACCCGAAATGTCACCTATTCCTTTTCTCCAGAGGTGTTGCCTGACCCGCTGAGTCACTGCAGCATTTTGCGTCTATTTCCAAGGCACATGTTCACTTAATTTCTGAGCACTCAGCCAGCCTTAGTGTTAATGGAAACTATTGTCCAGACTCAACGCTCCATTTTGTAGCATCTTGGGGCAGGTACTGGCCAACAATATAGATGTATAAAGGATAGGTTATTAAACTGAAACAGATTTAGCTTGACTCCACAAACTTTGGCAGATTGTTTCCAGAGGTCATTGGTTAGACCATTCCGCACTGATTCTAATCACAGCAAAATGATGATGTTCCGATTAGAGAATGAGCAGGGCAGTGAGTAATTTATTTTAGATACAGCGTGGAAACAGGCCCTTCAACCCACTGAGTCCATGCCGACCACCAATCACTCGTACACTAGTTCTATGTTATCCCAGTTTCGCATCCAATACAAAAGATAGACACAAAATGTGGA